>NC_090726.1:81276048-81306048 GCF_036898095.1 Palaemon carinicauda | reverse complement strand
AACTCCTATGTTATATAAAGTTTTTGAACATCTTTTGTCAAAACCTCTTAATAGGTTTGTTAAAGGTAATAATTTTTTCCCTACTTTACAATTTGGTTTTTGTAAAGGCCTAGGAGTATGTGATGCCCTTCTTACAATATCCAATGCTATATAGAAAGCCTTTTATTGTGGTCAGGAAGTTCGTAAATTTGGCCTTGATTTTAGTGCTGCTTTTGATTGTGTTAATCCTGATGCACTTGTTTTCAAACTCAAACAGTTGTGAGTGGGTTCGTTGTTCCGTGGCACCATTATTGAATCCTTAAAAAATATATTGCAAAAAATTGTAGTTGATGGGCACCATAGTGAGTATAGGAATGTGACATCTGGTGTTCCTCTGGGGACTGTTCTTGGCCAATTAATTTTCATTCTATATACACATGACATGTGGTTTGGTCTAGAAAACAAGCTTGTTGCATATGCAGATGATGCTACTCTTTTTACATCACTTCCTTCTACTGAATATATGTTATGTATTATTGTAATAATGTACTATATCATTTCAAGTGTTACAGGTATTGCGCAACATTGCATCATATTGCATGAATAAAACATGTTATGCTTTGTACATAAGTGTAATGATTTATTTTGGTATTAGGATTCAAACATTTGTTGATTACCTCAGAGATAGGATGTAATTCTTTGTAGTTTTGTACTGGAGTAGGATTTAAGTCTTCTCAGAGCGATGTTCTTTTGTTTAGCAATGTTTTGGTTTTGTCAGATTGTGTATGACGCTCCACACACACTTAGGAGTCAGCTGTCATAGAGCAATGTAGCCACAAGATATTATTAAACTTGTATTTTAAGAATACCAACGTATCATTAAATCCCATCAAGAAAAATTGACGACAAAAGATGGGATCAGCTGAGAAATAATTACTAACAATTCTTCATCTATGTTCCAGGTAATTATTATGGTTAATAGAAACTTCCTATCAACTCATACCCAACAATTGGTGACGAGAATGGGATTCGAACCCACGCAGGGAGAAATATTGGGCCTTATGTAGAAGGACGGCCAGCACAAGAGAAGGCCCTTTTGCACATTGATGGACAAGAGGAAAATCGCCCAATGAAGATTGTACAAGCAGCAGAACAGGAATTTCATCAAACAAACAAAACAAGAAAGGGTGAAATTTAAAGTTGGGTAGGCTACAAAACAGGTAGGAAGTAAACTTGTGACTGCAGAACAGTAGCTTAACCTAATCTAGATATTAAGGTAAGACTCAAAAAACCTTTCGATTTAGAACATCCCGAACGCTTCAGCATCACTGCTGAGCCCAATTCTGTTGCAACACGATGGCAACAGTGGTGTGAGGAATTTAAGATTTATTTAGAAGCATTAGGGAACATGAAGGATGCCCAAAAGAAGGCATTATTACTTCATACAGCAGGTAGGGAAGTTCGGGAAGTGTTTAAGACTTTGCAGCCTACAGAAGACACAAGTGAAGCTGCAATTAAGGCTCTTACCACATATTTTGCTCCTCAGGTCAATAAATTTTTTGAAAGATACCAGTTTTCAGCACAGGCTTATCAGAAAGAAAATGAAAGTTTAGATGCATTTGTGACCAGACTAAAGAATTGAGCGGTTTCATGTGAATTTCTAGAGTTAGAAAATGTTATCATAGATCAAGTTATTGCACATTGCACATCACAAGAGCTAAGAAAGAAATTATTGCAAGATAAAGATTTAACATTAGAAAAGGTATTGATAACAGGCAGAGCTTTAGAAACATCAAATAGTCAAAGTAACATAATAGGTAGTTCTACAAGCAATAGAATGGAAAATTCTAAAATTAAGACAGTAGGTTCTAAGTGGAAAACCAAAGAGAATCAGAGAAGGAATATGTCAAAGCCTAGTCATAGAAAGGTGCCTAACACTAATGTTCATAAATATCAGAATCAGGCATATACACAGAAACAACAGGAAAAACCCAAGTGTTATAGGTGTGGTAAAACTGATCATCTTGCATACGAAGCAAAGAAATGCCCTGCTACTGGACAGACACGCCAGAATTGCAGAAATATGGGTCATTTTGCAACTGCTTGTAGATTCCCTAAACAGTACACAAAGAAAATAAATGCTACAGTTGATACTATTGGTCAAGAGAATAATGCGGAAAATGTTCATGATAATCCGGTAAGGTCATAAACTGATTTTGCGTTTCGCATTAATTCCGTCAACAAAGGTGCAAAGAAACATATCATGGTAGAAGTAATCATAAATGGTAAACCAATTTTGATGCAAGTTGACACAGCAGCCGATGTATCAATTATGTCTGAGAAAACGGCTAAAAGCATTCCTAATTTGTTATTAGAAGGTACGAATAGAGTTTTGAAAGGTTATAATGGTTTTGATATTCAGGTAATAGGTGCTTCGAACGTAGAAGTACAGTACAAAGAACAGAAATTAGAAAGAATGCCATTAACAGTAGTAAAAGGTAATGGACAAACTTTGCTAGGTTTAGATTGGCTGCAGTATTTGAAGTTAGATTGGCTTAGTATTTTGAAGGTTACAGGTAGACCAGATGAACACAAAAATGAAATATCTATGGATAATATCATATCAGAGTTTCAAGACGTATTTGAAGATAAAATAGGTACAGTAAAGAATGCAAAGGAAATTTTAGTTTTGAAACCTGATAGTTCTCCTAGATTTTGTGCTCCGAGACCAGTACCGCATGCATTGAAAAGTGTAGTTGAAACAGAAATCAGGAGATTAAAAAATGAAGGTTCCTGGGAAAAAGGTTACATATTCAGATTGGGCTACACCGTTAGTTCCTATTGTGAAGGAAAGTAGACAGGTTAGGTTATGTGGAGATTACAAAGTAACGTTAAATCCACAACTGCAAGTAGCTCAACATCCCTTACCCAATCCGAAACACATGTTTGCAACTATGTCAGGATGCAGTGTTTTTTCTAAATTAGATTTAAGACAAGCATTTCAACAGCTTCCCATGGATGAAACTTCACAAGAATTATGTACAGTAAATACATCCTTAGGTTTGTTTAGACCAAAGAGATTACCTTATGGAGTTGCAAGTAGTCCAGCTATATGGCAACAAAATATGGATAAGATTTTTTCAGGAATGCAAGGAGTATTCATTTTTATAGATGATATTTTAATTGCTGGTAAAGAAACAAGAGAACATAAAGAAAGATTGCGAACAGCTCTGAAGAAGTAGAAGGAACATAATATTAGAGTAAATAGGACCAAATGTATTTTAGAAGTTGATTCAGTGGAATACTTAGGTTTTGTAATAAATGGCAAGGGTATTCACAAAACTAAAGAGAAGATCAAAGCTGTACAATCAACAAAAGTGCCAGAAAATGTTAAGGAATTACAATCATTTCTAGGTTTAGTAACATTTTATGGGAATTTCATTCACAATTTGTCTACAATTGCACATCCATTGTATAATCTGTTGAATAAGGGTGTAGAATGGAAGTGGACAAAAGTGTGTCAGGAATCTTTTGAAAGAATCAAACAGGAAATAACATCGCCTACATTCTTAGTACATTATCAAATGGATTTACCAGTTAAATTAGTATTTGATGCATCAAACATAGGTTTAGGTGCAGTATTATCTCATGTAATGCCAGATGGAACAGAAAAACCAATTGCATTCACTTCTAGAGTATTGAACAAGACAGAAAGGAATTACTCTCAAATAGAAAGGAAGGTTTAGTATTAGTTTATGGAGTTAAAAAATTCAATATGTATCTTTATGGTAGGAAAAAGTTCACACTTGTTACAGATCATAAACCTTTATTAGCAATATTGGGTCCAAAAGCAAGTTTACCTACGTTGGTAGCTGCAAGACTACAACGTTGGGCAATTACGTTAGCAGCGTACCACTATGATATAGAATACCATCCAACATCAAACATGGGTAATGCAGATGCTTTATCCAGAGGAGTATGATGACAGTGTTCTGTTAATTTCTGTATATGATGTACCCATAACTGCAAAAGATGTAGCAAACAGTACCAAGAGAGACTCAGTGCTTAGTAAGGATTTGGAGAGTTTAATGACAGGTAGGGACTTATGTGGAAAAGAGGAAAATTGTAAACCGTATAAGGATATATGGTATGAACTGAGAGTAACACAAGGAATAGTGGTGAGAGGTTCAAGGGTAGTTATTCCTAATTCACCGAGAAATAAGGTTTTGTCTGAAATACATGCTGATCACCAAGGTATTGTAAGATCAAAGTCAATTGCGAGAATCTTTGTATGGTGGCCAGGTGTAGATAAAGATGTGGAATCTTATATAAAGAATTGTATGAATTGTGTTATGCAACAGAACAATCCTCAATTTGCTAGAATGCACCCGTGGGAGTTACCCAGGTATCCATGGTAAAGAGTGCATATAGATTTTGCAGGTCCTTTTTTAAATTACTTGTTTTTGATAGTAGTAGATGCTTACAGTAAGTGGCCAAAAATTATCCCAATGAAGACAACAACGTCTTACGCCACAATAAAAGAGTTAATGCAAATATTTTCTACGCACGGTATTCCAGAAAGAATTGTTACAGATAATGGTCCACAATTTACCTCACAAGAGTTTAAAGAATTTTGTACTGTCAATGGTATAAAGCATACATTTTCAGCTACATATCATCCATCTACTGATGGAGAGGCTGAAAGATTTGTCCAAACGTTAAACACAATATGAAGTGTAGAAAAGCAAATCCAGGTAATATATTTTTGCATGTATCAAAGTTTTTATTGTCTTATAGAACAACGCCGCACAGCACAACAGGCGTGACACCCTCAAATTTGTTGATGGGGAGGAGGATAAGGTGTAAGTTAGATTTGTTGTATCCAAGTTTGCAAAGTGATTTAGAAGATAAAGGGTATAAACAAGTAGCAAAGCTTCCTAATGTAAGTCATTTTTTACCTTTGTCTGATGTTATGGTAAGATCATACAACACTCCAGAGAAGTGGGTACCAGGAGAGATTGTAAGAGAGATAGGAAATTTACATTATGATGTTTGTGTTGGTGATAATGTTGTAATTGATCAATTACAGCCGTTAAACAGAAAGACAGTAGAGCATGTGAATGTTAGAGATGAGAAACTAAAAGAAGTAGTTAGATCAAATGAGTCAAATATTAACCAAGATGGTCCAACATCCAATGTATATTCAGAACCAATTCATGTACCAGTACAAGATAAGGTTAAAGTGCTTCCTAATAGGATTAACAGAGGAAAACCCCCTGAGAGATTAGATTTATGAAGATTTTTACAATGTCAAGTTAAGGGGGAGGAGACTGTTATGTATTATTGTAATAATGTACTATATTATTTCAAGTGATACAGGTATTGAGCAACATTGCAACATTTTGCATGAATAAAACATGTTATGCTTTGTACATAAGTGTAATGATTTATTTTGGTATTAGGATTCAAACATTTGTTAATTACCTCAGAGATAAGATGTAATTCTTTGTAGTTTTGTACTGGAGTAGGATTTAAATCTTCTCAGAGCGATGCTCTTTTGTTTAGCAATGTTTTGGTTTTGTCAGATTATGTATGACGCTCCACACACACTTAGGAGTCAGCTGTCATAGAGCAATATAGCCACAAGATATCATTAAACTTGTATTTTAAGAATACCAACGTATCATTAAATCCCACCAAGAAAAATTGATGACAAAAGATGGGATCAGCTGAGAAATAATTACTAACAATTCTTCATCTATGTTCCAGGTAATTATTATGGTTAATAGAAACTTCCTATCAACTCATACCCAACAATATAGAACAGGGATGGCTGAATCCCTTAGTAGAGATCTAGCTAAAATTAGTGCATGGTGTAAATTTTGGGGTATGAAGCTGAATCCGAATAAAGCTCAAAGTATGATTGTAAGTAGGCCAAGGACAGTCACTCCTCAACATCTGGATCTCAGTATTGATACGGTTTCTTTAACTTCATATGACGTAAAATGTTAGGTGTGATTTTCGAAAGAGAATCTACTTTTGAGAATTGCACAAAAAAAGTCTAAAAATTTTTGTGATTAATCTTTTTTGATGGAGTGTTTCAATTCTTTCCTTTCACCTTGTTTCGAGTATTGTTCTCCTGTCTGGTCTCCAGCTGCTGATTTTCCTCTTAATTTGTTGGACAGAAACTTATGGTTTATTTTATTTTTTATTCCTGATCTAGATGTCAATCTGTGACACCGTCGTTCAATTAGTTCACTATCCTTGTTGCATAAGTTTTTTTTTATAATTCTGACCATCCTTCACATTCAGGTCTTCCCTGACAGTTCCATCCTTTTTGTAATACTAGGTATGTAGACATTTCTAATAGTCAGGCCTTCTCCATCATGAAGCTCAACACAACACAGTACTCCAGAAGTTTTATTCTTGCTGTAACCAAGTTAGGGAATGATCTTCCTAATCGGGTAGTTGAATCAGTAGAACTTAAAAATTTCAAACTCGCAGCAACTGATTTCATGTTAAGCAGGCTTACTTAAGTCATTCATTAATGTTTTTAAAATATTTTTTTATTCATATTTCTCATTACCTCTTATATGGTTTATCTATTTCCTTATATCTTTTCCTCAAAGGGCTATTTTTCCATGTAGGAGCCCTTGCTCTTATAGCATCTTGCTTTTCCAACTAGGGTTTTAGCTTACCTAGTAATAATAATAATAATAATAATAATAATAATAATAATAATAATAATAATAATAATAATAATAAAATTAATAATACTAATAATAATAATAATAATAATAATAATAATATAATCGGGATTTCTTTGGTGATGAGGATGTGTCGAAGCCATAGTAAAGGGTAATACAGCCAAAGCAAACGATGACAGCACCTTACATTGTAGTGATTTGCGGGACTGTGGCCAGAGATAGCACCCAAACTGTCTAGTGTCCGAATACCGACCATACTCCAACATTCACTACACAAAAAGGAAAAACGGTGGAATACCCAAAAAATCTTGGTAAAAGGTCAAGAGAACTGTGACGGGCCGAGGGGAGGGTGTGACTCAAAGACAATGAAAGCAACTGAGTGAGTTTATAATAGAACACTTTCCTTTAAATACAAAAGCTCAAAGCAACAAGAAATTTCATGTTCAAAAACCGACACTGTTACAGAGGAGAAAAAACAGACATGATTATTTTGGTTTATTTTATTGCGAGGGAAGAGCGAAGATACAAGCATAATATATATACAAAATGAATTATGTATGATCGTGTGACACACAGTTGGTATATGGCTCCCCCACTAAAAATGACATACTGCACATGGTAAATAGGACGCCCGGATCTAGAGAGGTGAAGTGTAGGCGGGTCATCTGGCAAGAGATAAGCATGTTTTAGATGATCAATGGAGACCCAGTCTTCTTTGCCACGAATGTTTAGTAGGAATGCTTTCGGACTACGTCGGATCACAAGGAAAGGGCCAGTGTAAAGGGGCATAAGCGGTGGCTTGCTAGTGTCATGGGTAGGAAGACGTGCGTTGCAGAGTGCAAGTCTGTTGGTATGTGATGCTTCGCAGGGGGCTTGTAAGTTTGGCGGCATGTAGTAAATTTTCCCACGACAATACGTATGCACTGGAGATCGTCGGAGGAGGTTGTAGAAGGAAAAAATTTGGCAGGGACGACCAACGGGTCGCCATACACCATTTCCAGGGAAGCTGAGTAAACCGGTTGGATTCCTAGCAGCAGGACATCAAAGCTGCTTTGAGGGTGCGATGAAAATGTTCAACCATTCCTTGGCAGTGGGGTTTAGGCTATTGTGTGATGTAGGTTGATGCCCAGGAGATTCGCTAATGAGGTTTACATTTGAGAGGGGAAAATGGTACCCCTGTCAGAAGTAATATGCTCAGGGATAACAAATCTTGCAATCCATCCTGAGAGTAAGGCAGATGTACATGAGGCGGACGTTGCAGTTTCCATGGGAAGGGCTTCCGGCCAACGAGTGGAGCGGTCGATAACGGTAAACAGGTAATAATGTCCTTGTGATGTGGGTAGGGGCCTACAATGTTGACGTGAATGTGTAAGAAATGACGCTGGGGTTGAGGAAAGGTGCCCACTCCTGAATCCGTGTGTCGATGTACTTTGGAAGTTTGGCAAGAAGTACAGGCGTGGACCGAATCCTTAGCATCCTTTGAAATGCCTTGCCAAATGAACTTCGTCTTCAGAAATTGTGCAGTAGAACGGTACAAGGGATGTGAAAGGCCATGAATGAAATCAAACACCTGCCGGCGCATGGGAACAGGAATCCAACCTCGCGGTCTACCAGTACTGACATCATAGAGGAGGGTGGTGTTGGAGTCTTCGAGGGGGAAGTCTTCCCAACGAAGGGACGTGCAGGATGTCCTACATGTTTGATACTCTGAATCCAGTCGTTATGCTTCAGCCAGGGCGTAGTAATCCAATCCTTGTTGAACGACAGCCAACGTGTTTCTTGATAGGGGATCAGCAATGGGATTCATTTTCCCAGGGATGTATTAAAGGGTGCAATTGTATTCAGCCATGGCGGAGAGATGTTGGTGTTGCCAGGCGGACCAGGCGCCAGACTGTCGAGTGAAGGCGTGCACCAGAGGCATGTTGTCTGTGCGAATGACAAAGGGCGTGCCTTTTAAGAAATGGCGAAAGTGACGGACCGTCAAGTGCACTGCCAGCAATTCACGATCGAAGGTAGAATAACCCGATTCTGCCTTGGACAGTTTTCTGCTGAAGAAAGCCAATGGGCGGGGCGAGCCGTTGACCACCTGTTCGAGTACTGCACCTATAGCGACGTTGCTGGCATCAGTGGAGAGGAGAGGGGCATGTGGGATAGGAAAAGTGAGAGCCACAGCAGTTGATAGGGCTTTCTTTGCATTGCAGAAGGCCGCTTCTTGAAGGGGACCCCATTTCAGGCTCTTTGACTTGCCCTTGAGGGAGGCGTAGAGGGGAGCAAGAGTGGCGGCAATGGCTGGCAGAAAACGGTGATAATAGTTGATCATGCCCAAGAATTCCTGCAGAGCTTTGACGGTCGAGGGCGTGGGGAATTCCTGAACGGCTGCTACCTTCTCAGGGAGAGCATGGACTCCTTCAGGAGTGATGCGGGGCCCTAAGAACGACACTTCGTTGGCGCCAAAAGTACACTTGTCGTACCGGACTACAAGGCCCTTTTGTTGCAGGCGGTCGAGCACGATGCGCAAGTGACGGAGGCGTTCCTCTTTTGTGGAGGAAAACACAAGTATGTCGTCTACATAACATACACAGAAAGGGATGTCCCCTAAGATGACATCCATGATACGTTGAAACGTGATCCCAGCATTACGAAGGCCAAAGAAGGAGTGATTGAAGGTGTATGAACCAAACGGAGTGATGATGGCAGTCTTGGGGATGTCTTCTGGGTTCATAGGTACCTGATAATATCCCTTTAGGTGGTCGAGCATAGAGAAAACCTTCGCTTTGTGCAGGTAGGAGGTCACATCGGCAATTTTTGAGAGGGGGTAGTGATCCAGTTCTATTTGCATGTTCAGGCGCCTGTAATCCCCGCATGGATGGAGGGAGCCGTCTTTCCTCAGAACGATGTGTAAGGGTGACGACCATGGGCTGGAGGCCTTTGGCAAAGGCCCATTTCCTCCATTTCGGTGAACGTTTGATTGGTGGCTGCCAATCGTTCCGGTGCCAGACGTCTGAATTTCGCGAAGACTTGGGGTCCCGTCGTCTTGATATGGTGATAAATACTGAGCTTGGCAGGAACCGTGGGTGTCTGGCGAAGTTCTGGACGGATCACTTCCGGGTACGACGTTAGGAGTGGGCGTAGGCAACTGTGGGTGCGCTGATGTGGAGAGCGAGGTTGGAGGGGGCGGGTTTAAGAGGTTTCAACAAGTATGAATCTGAGTTGACGTATCGTCGGTGGGCGACATCAACCAGAAGGTGGAAATGAGAGAGAAAATGCGCAAAAAGGACTGACAACGTGGCGTCAGCAACGAGAAACTTCCAATTAAATTTACTGTTTCCGAACGAAAATGTGAGGTTCTCGTAACCGTAGGGGGGTATCGCAGATCCGCTGGCAGCTACCAACCGGACGTCGGAAGATGTAGACAGACTACGTCGTGTCCTGAAGAGTTCCCTTGGCAAAAGAGAACGACAAGCACCCGTGTCTACCAAAAAGCGCACGCCCGTTCCTGCATCATGTAAAAAGAAAAGATTAGAAACACGGGAGGCCACCACCACGAGTGATGGCCTAATTACACATTCTTTGGTCACTGACAATCATTGGTACATTTCTTCACGGTTGCCCTGAATCTGAAGTGGTAGTGGCAGAACTGCGGCGGATGGGAGGTAGTAAGTGGCTGTAGAAGTCGTTGGTTGGGGCGGGAGCGAGTGGTGGGTGTTTGGTGGCTTTGTTGCTGCTTCGGCACGTCACTTGGTAGTCGTGTATGTCCTACGGCATTCACGTCAGCTTCGGTTGGCGTTGAATAGGCTTCCTCTTCGTCAGGGGTGGAGGCGTTGATGGAGGTCTTGAAGTGGCTGTCCATAAGGGCGTCGGCTTTGGTCATTAAGTCCTTTATGGGTAAACTATCGACATCGGGTATGGCAGTGCGTATAGGTCCAGGTAAACGGAGTATCCAAAGGGCACGAAGTAGGTTTACCTTACGAGGAGAGCCGTCTGCAGCTGGTTGCACGCGAGCGATACTGGTCATATTCCTGAGGGCAAGCGAAGCCCTTTGGTCCCCCAACGGTCGTTGCGAGAGCTGAAAAAGCTCTGCTATACGGGCGGCTGGCGACGGCGAGTACTGCTGCAGAAGGTATGTTTTGAGGGTGTCATATGCTATCCTTTTTCACAAAGCCAGTCGGATATTTCCGGGAAGGTGCCCTCTGGTATCGCCGCGAGAATATAATCTGCTTTGGTGGTTGAGCGAGTCACGGCCTTGATGCGAAACTGGACTTCTGCGCGCTGAAACCAAGCAAACGCCTCTCCGCTGGTGAACGATGAAAGTTTCAATGGGGCAGCCACAGCGCCAACATCCTTAGAGTCTGCCATAGTACCAACAATGGAGGGGCGAGTGGGGGTGGAAGAAGGGGGAGCGAGTCGACTTCCGGGGTCACCAATGTGAGGGGCCAAGAGAAGGTTGTGACTCAAAGACAATATGGGAGCAACTGAGTGAGTTTATTATAGAACACTCTCCTTTATATACAAAAGCTCAAAGCAACAAGAAATTTCATGTTCAAAAACAGACACTGTTACAGAGGAGAAAAACAGACATCTTTATTCTGGTTCTTCTTATTGCGAGGGAAGAGAGAAGATACAAGCATAATATATACACAAAATGAACTATGTACGATCGTGTGACACACGGTTGGTAAAGAACGTAGCACTGGGCACCACCCCTTGATTTATACTGGGCAAGGGATCCCAGCTAGAAATATAATTGCATTATATTTTTCAGATAGGCCGTTTTCAGGTTATTTAAGGAACAAAAAAAATGGGAAAATAATGATACTAAGAAAATAAAAAAATAGTGGCTGAGAACTTGACACAATGGTGTAAGGTATAGGATTGAAATTCTGTCTTCATAAAAAAAGAAAAATATTTATTTGAAAAGGGAAAAAAAAATATATCATTCCTGAGATAAAAGATACAAAACTATAGTATAAAAAGTCAGATCTTCAAAAAACATAAGTAGAGCCATAGATATACCCATGGCAGAGCCTCATAGGAATCAACCCTCCCAAAGTTAACAAGACAAAAAAAAAAAAAAAAATTATTTGAATAACCAAAAAAAAAAAAAAAAAAAAAAGAAAAGAAAATAAGAACTCTTTACATGCTGGACACTCATAAAGGTCCCACATACTGTTTAAGTATAAACAAAGGCATACCTAACCGTGTATCTATTTGGGATACATTCAAATACAAGTAACTTGCCTCAAGATCAAAGGGATTATAAAATAAGGTTGCAATTCATGCGTCAAAATTAAAAGCTCCAGGCAAGCTTGCTTTTAACAGTCTTCTCCAGGCTAACTAGCAACATAATCAGGTGCAGGATCATGCAATATTTTTCCAGAGAAAATTCCAGACTAATGACAGGAAAAACTTTAATTTTAAAGGAAAACCCCACAACACTGTGGCTCATTATCTGCATGAACAGTCAACCAGGTTTGGGTAATGACAACACATAAATGTTTGCCTGCCACTGAAAATGGGGCGTGCTGCAAGAAATAATAATGTAATTAGACAAGGTTGAAGGACCCAAATATAAGTTTGATATTCTACTACAAATGTATTATAATGAAAAAATAAAAATAATTTGTATTTTTTTCAACTATAATGTAAATTTTTCCACATCCCCCCCTACCCCCCCCCCCCCTATATCTTTGGTCCATTTAACATTGTCTCACGACGAGCAACGACACCCTACATCACCTTCATATATTCAAGTGAATAACTTTTACCTTACAAAAATTCAGTAAAAAGGTAGGATGATCAACTAAAAAAAATTTAATTCATCCATCCCTTCAGCTACTTATCAAGTTATGTATATTACATTAGGTACATTATTTAACAGTTTCATGATATAACAAAATGCAATAGGAATAGACGATGAGCTATCAGACACAATGGAGATACAGGACTTGAAACTATTCCTCCCAACATTGCTTCAATAACATACAAAATAAAAAAAAAATCATTATTTACAGGCAACTTTTCTTTATACAGTCAGGAATTGTCAAGAAAATAAATACATTCATTGCAGTCCAAAATCTATTTAAAAGAATACAAAACTTATGGATTTTGGACTACAGGTATTACAAGATAATAAAAATTTATTGAATTTAATATAACTGTCAAGGTCAATATGAAGTACTACTAATGCAACCATTACCCAAACCGTGACTAAATAAAGATTTCCTTACACAACGTGTCCCATTCTATAGCCTTTTAACTACTCCTATGTGGGAGTCAAAACCTGACTGATATAAAAATTGTAATAACTATCAAAACCTCCGATAAAAACTGTTCAAAGATTAATTCAATGGGAGATTTATAGTTCTTCTTCTGAGTTTCAAAATTCTTTCTCGGGATATGCGACGGGATTCAGCAATCTGCTGACAAACCATGATAATTTCTCACAACACTGGTGATAGGCTAAGCCGGTGACTCTCCAGGTACAAGATGGGTGTCCTTAATTGATCTATAACCTCGCATAACAGTTGGTATTTGCGGGTGATCGACATTCTTTGAGGTAAACAAAAGAGAGAATCCGTAGACTTAGAAGAGGATAATAAAAATCCAAAAAAAATCAGGCGATGACTCAGGGCAAAGTTGTGTTTTGGGCTACCCAAACAGTGTTGTAGCATTCAGGTTAGATACACCTGACTGTGCCACTTCAGCCTACAGGTTTGACTGGTATCTTAATCTGCCATCAGAATGTCGAAAAGGGTTTGAATTCTGAGGTGACTCAGGAATGGAGGATGGTTTCCTCTCTGTAGTATTCGTCTGGTGAGTGAGACGAGGCCTCCACTCCAGGACCCAAGGCTTAACTAAAGGTAGGTCAGGAACAGGACCTTTTGACCTAGTCCATGGGGACTAAATTCACTAGAGGGGGGATCTTCAGGTGACAGTCGGTCGTCACAATTGGGTGGCAAAAGCCGATAAAGTCATTATCAGGATGGATAGACACTGCCGATTCAGAAACAGGGCTCTCTAAACTAGTAGGTCCTGACCAATCTGGACTGGGACTCTTGGAGCCAACAGAAAGTAGTTCCAATAACGGAATACTGGAAACTTCCCGGAATTCCCAACTCCCGGGAGGCTGAGCTACACTTTCCTCTAGGAAAGAGGTAGCTAAGAATTGAGGCATACGAAATTCGGGCACAAGAAAGTGAACCACCAATTCAGGCGACAAAATTGGGGTATCACACATTTCAGTGGGGCTGTTCTCCCACAGTTGAAGAACCAAATGATGTCGAAACAATTCAGGCTTTAATACAGGAGTCTCATACAAATTTTCTTGAGGATACAACTAATCTTCCAGTGCTTTTTTACTCTCATAAGTCCTAGCTGGCTTAAAAATGGGCTTAGGCTCAGTAATAGCTTTAGTAGGATGGTGACTTTTCCTCTGTCGTCGGGACTTGTTACAATCTCGGGAAAAAAGGTAGAATGCATCTACTGCAGCCACCCCATAGGAGTTACCACCACTACTAGAACCAAAACTCTCAGAGACTTCAGAGGAAGGGGGACTATCATCCACGAGTCTTGTGGTGGGAATGGTTGTAGCTGAGAACTGCTCGGAATAAGCACTGGTCCCATTTCCGAAATTCCCCAGAAATCACCCTCAGTAACTCACTAATGGTACGATTCACCTGCTCCACTGCACCATTATTAGAGGGTTTATACGGAATTGTTTTCACATGTAGAATATTGTAACACTCCATCAACTTGGTAAATTCCTTGGAAATAAACTCAGAGCCACTATTAGTCAATATCCGGACTAGAACACGAGGAATAACAAGAAAAACTCGGTCTTCAAGCACCTGGCATATCGTAGTGCTCTTCGTATTCCTTATGGGTACTGCCGTCACCCAACTTGGAATAAAGGTGAACTACCATCAGACACCCAATAAAACCAGTACTGGTTGTTGGAAGACTCACAGGGTCGATAACAACCAATTAAAAAAGGAGAAGAAATCACTATTTTCTAGGTTGGCAGAACAACCACCTTCCTTGAAACCTCACAAGTCTGACATTCCCAACACATCTGGCACATATCCCCGATTACAACAATCAGAGATTTGTGTAAAATGAGTCGATGGAATATTGCAATCATTTTCCCGATCCCCCAGTGAGAATTCTGGAGGTGTGTCTCGGCAGCTAGGTCAATCAGGACATTGAAGGTGACTACTGGAACTACTGAGCCGTCTGGGTTCTGCTTCACTAGCAAACCCTGGTGTACTTCCAGGTCAGACCAACATCTCCTATATGGCAGATATATCAACAAGAGCACAAAATAAGGTCTCCTGCATGATTACTATAACTACTGCCGAGTGTTGATACACATGTGTACATCTTGACTGATGAGGTGCCTTTTCTGCCATGTACTGTATTACAGGACAATCCTCTGGTGCTTCCTGATCATCAGTGATCAAGCCCTCAGCGTCAGGCAAATGAGATTTTACTTCCGCTTTATGGCCCAGAATCACGTCAGTTGGAGGGACGTAATCGCGGAGCTCTATCAGAGGGTTAAAATGAACTCTAGACAGACACTGAAGATCCACACACTGAGGCTTAGTCACGGAAGGATCTCGATAGACTACCGGACAAGTGGGACCCCAATGGACTCAGATTTCCAGAATCAATAGTTTAGATGCTGCTAAGACAACTCCGGAGCTGGGACTGTACCTGGAAAATGTATTGCCTTGATCCTGTTAATACTAGTCTTGTCCAGTTTGAAGCCTAGTTGACCGGTGTCTTTCAGTAATTGCTGAACTAAGGCATCCCGGAGCTTGGTTCCCTTCAGCTGAGAGTCGGGTGCGACACCTGACCCTTCCATCCAGCAGATCATGACTAGCTCCAAGGATTCTATGAGAGAATCTGGACCACCACGAACCTCCTTATACAAGGCCAGTTCATTAGGCAACTTGGGAGTGTTGGGTTCAGTAGCAAATAGATAGCCAGTTAATGTGGACCATTGTGATAACCAGTCAGCTGCGGCATTCTGATCACCTGGACTGTAGTTAACAATAAAGTTAAATTCGGACAGGTCCTCCAGTGTCTGTGCTAGATGAATCTCTACCATCTTCATGTCATGAAGGTACATCAGGGGACGGTGATCAGAATGAATCACAAAGAATTGACCATAGAGGAAGGCCTTGAAAGTTTTCACCCCCCCCCCCATCACAGAGCAGCCAACTACTGCTGAATGGTAGAATAATGGGTCTCGTAGTCAAGGAAAGTCATGGAGTCGTACGCTATCACCCGATGCTCCCCTGGAGGCTCCAATGACTCCTGGCACAGACAAGCACCAGCACCCTCACCCGAAGTGTCAACAAACAACTCCAAGGGTTTAGCATCAACAGAGTAGTCAGGGTATGACAACATATTGTCCTTCTTGATCAGTTCCTTCAAGCGAAAATGCACCATCCATTTTTGCAGTCCACTTCAGTATCCTAGTCCCTTCTGATTTTCGTCCTCAAATCTTCGCAGATAATGGTTTGGCTATCTGTGAGTACATGGGGATAAACATCCGTTGGAAGTTTACCAGTCCCAGAAATCCCCGTAGCTGACGCACAGTGATCGGTTTAGGGAAGTCCTCCACTTTCCAGATATATTCTGGTTGCTTGCGCATACTAGAATGTCCAACCAGATGACCAAGATACTGGACCTTGGCTTGAACCCAAGAATACTTCCCAAGTTTTATCTTGAGACCTTGCTTCTAGGGAGTAGACAAAACTCGTTCTACCAGTTTCAAGTGTTCCTCGAAAGAAGATCTAAGTATCAAGATGTCATTAATGTAGACACCCACCTTGGCTTTCGGGAACTCTTGGAGAACACTCTGCTTTTCTCTCTGGAACACTGCAGGTGGATTTTCCAGTCCAAACAATAAGCGTCTGAACTGCCAGTGTCCAAAGGCAGTAGAGAAAGCCGTGCATTCCTTACTGTCGTCTTCCAATGGTAACTGGTAGTATCCAGAAACCAGGTCAAGGGTTGTAAAGTATTTGACTCCTTGAAGTCCAAATACGGAATCGGTCATGTTAGGCATCGGGAAGTTATCAGAGACAGTCAAGTTATTCAGTATACGGTAGTCCACACACATATATTATTGTCCTTTTTTCGGAATGGAACGATAGATGAAGCCCAGGAGAAATGCTAGGTTCAATAATACTTGGTTCATGCGACTCCTTGCACTGCCCCCCGATGGTGTCAGTGACTGGTTTCGCAATCCGTCAAACCCTCTGATAAATGGGCGTCTCGTCATACAGGTGGATGCTTGTTTGTGTGCTTGAGCACTCTCCCACTTCCTCATCTCCAGTACTGATGACCGGAAGATGACATCGAAGCATTTGACAAAACTGGTCCTTCTGAGAAGAATCCAGTTCGTTGGAGATAGACAGATTGTCTATCTCTTCCAATGCGCTCGGTTCAGAAATCAGGTCACATTCCTGTGCTATCAGGCAGGATAGAGGAACATCCACCATTGCCATGGTGAACACTTTCCCAAGAGATTGCCCTTCTTGATCTTGGCAGTTTCTTCAGATGAACCCTTGATTAAAACTGAGGCTTCTTCCATCCTTCAGTTTGAGGATGCTAGGGATTGCTGCAGCTTTCCTTGACAGTCCTGGGGTTATGATATCGCCATCTTAATACATTTCCGGCCAACAGTTGGTTGGACAAGCAGGGCACCTAAAAGAGGTGTCAAGACCCCTAGGAGAGTTTAGAGAAACAGGAACACGTACCGGCTCAATACTGGCAATCCTTATTGAATCGGCTGTGTGGACCTCAAGTGCGTAAAACACTTTCCGACAACAGGCTCCAAATATCTGGACATAATACTCCCAAAGAGGCTCTTGGGGAGTACTGCCAATGCTCAGCCAATTTCAGGCTCCGTCAACTATCACCCCATTTGGTCTCAAGAACTGGTAATGAAGCACGAGCCATAGTCCCTGAAGGCACTACATGGAACACACTCGATGGAAATGTCATTCCATGCAGTATAGGGGTCAACAGTAGAGTACTTAAGGTCTTAGGTCCTGTTTGCCCTAAACCCTTCAGACCAATGGTGTTGGGTACCATCTGCAGCTGGTAATCCTATACTACTCTCGATGATAGGAGGTTGACCTCAGCTCCAGAGTCAATGAGAGCATCCAACCCTACGAAGGGTTTTCAATAAAGCCTCAGTTCCTGTTTCTTCTTGGAGGAGTCAGTTGCAGAAGCTCTGGACCATGTCGAGGGCAGGTTATTACTGGCCAATCCGGAAAGAGCCATTTTAGGTGCAATGACCTTTTTAGGTTGATGGGGTAACCTTGGAAATCGAGATTTCCGAGGCTGCCACCGGAATACTAGTAGCACGCACCCTAGCACTCACAGCCTCCTTCGATGTAGCCCCATTTTGTAGTGCTTTGCGGACTTTGGCCAGAGGTAGCACCCGAACTGTGTAGTGTCCAAATACTGACCAAACTCCAATGTTCACTACACAAAAAGGTAAAACGGTGGAATACCCAAAAAATCTAGGTAACAGGTCAAGAGAACGGAGCACTGAGCACCACCCCTTGATTTATACTGGGCAAGGGGACCCAGCTAAATATATAATTGTATTGTATTCTTCAGAGATAAACCGTTTTTAGGTTACTTAAGAAACCAAAATAATGGAAGCACGATGATGCTAAAAAAAAAAAATAATGGCTGAGAAGGTGACAAAATGGTATAAGGTGCTAAAATGAAATTCTGTCTTCATAAAACAAGAAAAATATTTATTTGAAAAGGGAAAAGAAAATTATATCGTTACTGGGATAAAAGATACAAAACTATAGTATGAAAAGTCAGATCTTCAAAAAACATAAACAGAGACAGATTTATCCATGGCAGGGCCTCATGGGAATCAACCCTCTTAAAGTTAACAAGACAAAAAAAAAATGGATTAAATAACCAAAAAAAAAATAAATAAAAAAGATAAGAACTATTCACATGCTGGACACTCATAAAGGTTCCACATACTTTACAAGTATAAACAAACGCACACCTAACCGTGTATCTATTTGGGATACATTCAAATAAAAGAAACTTGCCTCAAGATCAAAGGGATTATAAAATAAGGTTACAATTCATGCGGCAAAATTAAAAGCTCCAGGTAAGCTTGCTTTTAAAAGTCTTCTCCAGGCTAACTAGTAACATAATAAGGTGCTGGATCATGCACTATTATTCCAAAAAAAATTCCAGACTTATGACAGGAAAAACTTCAAGCTTGAAGAACCCCACAACACTGTGGTTCATTATCTGCTTGAACAGTCAACCGGATTTGGGCATTGACAACACATACAAGTTTGGCTGCCACTGAAATCTTTTCTATGCCCCTTTATGTTCAACTTCAAACCCTACAGGGAGTAGGGTGTGCTGCCCCCCCCCCCCCCCCCCCCAAAAAAAAAAATGTAATTAGACAAGATTGGAGGACCAGGATATAAGAGCTTAATATTTTACTACAAATATAATATAATAAAAAAAAAAAAAAAAAAAAATTTTCTTCACTATAATATTAATCTTTCTACTGCATTCTATTGAAGTTTATCAAGGCTACATGAAACCTACTTTTGAACCTTCTCAAGACCATCCAACTCCCGAGTTCATACTAAGCATTGACAAAATGTCCCTGTTACAAGCGCAAGCATGGATAGTTTAAATTGGCCTTACATATACTATTCACCTTCTTTATAAAGGTATAGCAAAGACCTAAAGGAGAACTGAAAACCATAGAAAATATGCAACAATTTATAGATATTACACAAGGAAACTCAAATATGGTAAAACAAAATCTCCACAACAATACTCTAGAGACATATGATGAAATTAGAGAAACACAACGATAATTCACAAAGAAAAGGGGCAAAAGTGAATCTGTAAAACGAATCTGAACATGAAAAGGTTTGTGGAGTCTGGTGCATTATAAGAACCGAAAGAAAATTTAAGATGAATGGTGTCTTCCATGTGAAGGTGAATGGGCTAATTTAACCACAGATAATTGGTGCGTTGTATTAAATGCAAAAACTGGACTAATGGTATTTGCATAAATTAAAGTGCTCATTATGTAATGGAGCTGTCTAAAAAGAAGTTTTTACCTCTGCATTTTGGTTTTTAAATTATGGTATTCTTCTTATATTTTGTAACAATATACACCATGGTCTGAAAGAACCTGTACGCAAACGAGGCAAGTTGTACACAAAAGATTTTTCTGTTTATATATACCCTGAATGAAATAATGTGTAAACCTTTTGTTACTTAATTATGATCACATATAATACACCTTTTCACCGAATAAATTTAGTTAGTTTACTGTATCAGAAGCCGAGTTAGAAGTAAAAATAACATTACTAAAACCATTAATGCTGGTTCCCCTTTAATTTCTTGTGGATAGTCCTAATTTAATTTGCTTCATCATTAATATATACATTGCTCAAAATTCGTAATGCTCTCAAGAATATTGAAGATATAAACTATGAATAGAGCTACAAAACATTCAATGTCTAGTTGGAGAAAAAGGGAGCAAGGAATAACATGTTATATTTACTATTTCCTGAATTTATTTCAGAGGTCATACCCCCTATAAAAAAATAAAAACTAGAGATAAGGGTAGTATCTAATTAGAGTTGAGTTAAAAAGTTCATGCCGGTTAAGATTAGATCTGGAAATGACAATGTAATTTGTATTATGACAGTTATACATTTAAATACATTTCCGTCAAAACCAAACCTCAAATTTGTTGATAAGGCTTTGTCTGGCCATTATTATTATTATCATTATTATTATTATTATTATTATTATTATTATTATTATTATCATTATTATTATTATTATTTATTATTATTAGCCAAGCTACAATACTCGTTGGAAAAGCACTATGCTGTACGACCTAGGAGTCCAACATGGAAGAATAGCTCAGTTTGGAATGGAAATAAGGAAATAAATAAACTATATAAGAAGTAATGACCAATTGAAATAATGTCGTTTAAGATCCGTAACAACATTAAAACCTATATTTTATGTGTAAGCTATATGTTTGAACTTTTGAACTTTTACTGATTCAACTATCCTGTTAGAAAGATCATTCCATAGCTTGGTCACAACTGCAATAAAACTTTTAGATTACTGTGTAGTATAGAGGCTCCTAATGGAGAAGGCCTGACTATAGTCAATTTCTTTTAGCGATGCATATTTGCACCGACTTGCAGCGGTGCCCTTTTAGCTCGGAAAAGTTTCCTGATCGCTGATTGGTTGGACGAGATAATTATAACCAATCAGCGACCAGGAAACTTTTCCGAGTTAAAACTGCACCGCTGCGAGTCAGTGCAAATCTGCATCGCTAAAAGAAATTGACTATAGCAAAGTTTACTGAATACCTAGTATTACAAACAGGATGGTATTGTCCGGGAAGATCTGAATGTAAATTATGGTCAGAATTATGAAAAACCTTATCCAACATGCATGACGAATTATTTGAACGTCGGTTCCAGATATCCTTATCTAGATTGAAAAGAAGATATTAAGTTCCCGTCCAAAAAATTAACATGAGAATCGACAGCTGAAGCCCTGACAGGTGAACAATTCTCGAAACAAGTAAGTTTGAAAAAATTTAAATTCTTTTCAAAATAGATTGTTCACTGAAAATCTTGAAAAGACTTTCTCAATAAACCATTTTTTTGGCAATTGAAGAAGACATAGACCTAATGTGCTCCTCTAAAGTAATCATGCTGTCTAGAATCAACCCTACAATATTAAGAGTCATAAAGAGTTAAGGAAGCATCATCAATGCGTATATCTGGATGTTGAGGAGCAGCTGTCTTTGACCTACTTTCAATGAAAATTTGAGTTTTTTAGGATTCATCTTCATGTCCCATAATTACTAAGGAATTCAGCAACCTCAGATCTACATTCAGGAGATGGAATTGATGTAAAGATAGTACCATGATCTCCATATTCAACAACCTATTTTTCTATGCGAAATCATGTGTCATGTTTATATAGGAGAAGTAATGGGCCAATTATGATTCCCATAAAAAAACAACTCTTTCTGATCTACTACTTGAAAAGTCAATAATGATGCTGAGAAAAGTCCCATCCACTCCCAGCTATCTTAGTTAGAAAACAATGGCCTCATGATTGACACGATCAAAGAGAGCATTAAAATTAAGGCCAATCCTACAAATTTTCTAACCACAATCAAGGAATATCTGTACAGTATTGATGAGATGGTGAGAAGGGCATCAATTGCTCCAAGGACTTTATGATAGCCAAATTAAAACTACGAAACAGATGATTACCTACAGCAAACCTATTTAGACGTTTTACCAAAAGATATGAAAAAACTCTCGATACTATGGGAGTTATGAAAATTGGGCAGTAATCAGTTGGACTTGAGCTACCACAAAAACATTCACTTACTTTAGTAACTTTGCCTGTTTTCCAACATGTGTCAAAAGTTCTATTTCTTGCTAACTTTTGCAAATTAATAGATTACTTCTGAGCTAAGCAATATGCAGGCTTTATAGAAAAAAAAGGAAAAATACCATTTTAGTCTACACCTTCAAAAGCATCAAGGTCCATCATGAGATCGGAAAGATAAGCTAAGTTTAGCCTTAGGAATACAGAAATAATGAAGATCAAGTTTCCCATTACTATGATTACTGTCGAACACATCAGCCAAAGGGGTTGCCTTTTCCTTTGTACAGTGAGAGACAGAACCATCTGGTTTAAGTAAAGGAAGAACTGTTCCAACTACACCAAAGAGCGCAGATTTAAAGGTAGCCCACAGGTTATATTACTTGGGTTGTACCAGAAAGGGTTTATCGCATGGTTAAATTGTATTCCTTTCCAGTTGAAGCATAAACTTATTGAGCAAAAGCTTTAAGCTGAATATGGTTATTCAAAGTCAAATGTGTATGGTTATCCTTTTAAAAATGAAAAGCCTTTTGCTTCGCCCAATAAGCATGTCTAGAATCATCATTGAACTATGTTTTGTCTTTCACTCGGTACCTAGGTAGACGAGAAGTGATAAACCTATCAATTATGTTGACTAGATTCTCATTCAAAAGAACAACAGGACCAACACTAGTATACAACTGCGACCAATTCAAGCCCAAAAGATCACTCAAAATGCCATTCCAGTCTGCATGAGATTTTAAATGACTCTTACATGAGTATTATAAATCAGGGCAGGCTGCTCAGTCTTCCCAACTGAAGAAATCAAGGCATGATCAGATGTTCCAAATGAAGAACCAATCTTATTGATATAATGCCTGATGAGTGTATACGATGTCCGAGCAGTTACCAGACCATTGAATAGTTTCTCTTATGATTTGCATACCGCTTGATTCGGTGGCAATGCCCAAAGCTCTTAAGCTATGGTGATCAGTAAGCGAGAAAAACTTTAATCACTCCCTCTGGTGAGCATTGAAATCACCAACAAAAACAAAAGAGGATTTTCTACCATTTTCTTGTATCTTAGACATAGTAGTATGAAGACAGTCGAAGATAAAATCGTCCTTGACTAGAACACAGATAGAAGTTGTAATGCCTGCCAAAAACTTTTATTAACTGAATTTCATGACGTCCACATCCATAGCAAGACTTATGAGAAGCAAGGTACTCAGTCCTGATATACACTACCATTCCACTAGCCCTAGGAATGTCATCACATTTCAAAATTATTGGCATCATAAAACCAGTTATCATGACCTCAGCTGAGTTCCTCATTTTAGAAAACAAAGATTCTTAACAAGATTGAATGTCATACTGTCTGGACGCGACTGTAATTTTTTGAATATTGACATAAAGGTGACGAATATTACAATATAGTAGTCGAGACTGACGAAGTCTAGGATATACTGGTCCTGGATTTCACTTATTGTGTCCAGAGTGCATCAGAAATAATGACATTAAAAAAGATACATCATACAAACAACTAGATTAACAATATTGATAACAAAAACCATATGTACTGTCATGTAAATATAATGATTTATTAAACACATAGACTATAGACAAAAAGTAAGAAAAACCGGTCAACATGGCGATGCAGATACACTAAGCAAAGACAAAATACCCTCCAGAATAGCCACCTTTACTGAAGGGAGGGCACTAAGGATAGTTTTGAAAAGAAAAAAATAGAAAAGGATGCGACCACTATCAGGAATCCATGACCCTTCTTTTAAGCCTACCAGACACATTATTTAGAAAAAAAATACAGCAACAAAAGAAATAAAAAGATAGAATAGTGCGCCGAAGTGTACCCTGCAGTAAGTGAACTTATAACCCAAGACAGTGAAAGACTATGGTACAGAGGCAATGGCACTACCCAAGACTAGAGAACAATGGTTTGATTTTGGAATGCCCTTCTCCTAGAAGAGCTGATTACCATAGCTAAAGAGTCTCTTCTACTCTTACTAAGAAAAAAGAAACCACTGAACAATTATAGTGCAGTAGTTAATCTCTACTATGAAATTTTTTTGGGAAAAATCAGTGTTGTCAAGTGTATGAGGATACAGAAGAACGTGTAACGAATAGGCCAGACTATTCGATATATGTTTATGCAAAGGAAAATAAGCCGTGCCCAGCAAGAGGAATCCAATGTAGTGCTGTCTACAGCGATAGTATCTAATCGGGAGGCTGGTGCATGACTAACCTATTACCACTAACTAGGATTAAACAACAGAATTGGTTGTTAATAAGTATGGACAATATCCACGCTAATAATTTAACAAAATGAATATTGTCGAATGCTTTTTGAATGCTTTTAATTAAGCTTATAAAATATAAGAAAGACCTGGTCTGTTTTCAGGTAATCCTATATTTTACTGCTAAGTAAATGTGATTTATCTAGTTTCACCAGGAAAGTGACATAATTTTTTGGTATCTTTATTATTATTATTATTATTATTATTATTATTATTATTATCATTACTTGCTAAGGTACAGCGCTAATCTGAAAACCCGAATGCTATAAGCCTAAGGGCTCCAACAGGGAAAATACCCCAGTGAGGAAAGAAAACAAGGAGAAAATATAATATTCTAAAAACAGTAACAAAATTAAACTAAATATTTCCTATATAAAATAAAAAGAAAAGAAAATAAAGAACAAAGAGGAAAAGAAATAAGATAGAATAGTATCCCCGAGTGTACCCTCAAGCAAGAGAACCCCACCCCATGAAAGTAAAAGACCATGGTACAGAGGCTGTGGCAATATCCAAGACTTAAGAACCATGGTTTGATTTCGGAGTGTACTCATAGAAGAGATGTCTCTTCTACCATTACAAAGAGGAGAGTGGCCACTGAAAAATTAGAATGCAGTAATTAACCCTTTGCGAGAAGAAAAATTGTTTGGTATCCTCAGTGTTGTTAGGTGTATGAAGACAGAGAAGAAAATTTGAAAAATTGACAAGGCTATTCGATATATGTGTAGGCAAAGGGAAAATGAATCCTAACTAGAGAGAAGGATCCAGTGTAGTACTCTCTGGCCAGTAAACTCTAAAGCGGTAGTATCTCAACGGTTGGTTGGTACCCTGGCCACCCTACTACCTTTTAGGCCGGGTTTGTCACTGATAACACGAATGCTTTTACTTTCGTGGCTAAAATACTTCTACTTACATACATATCAATAGATAAATATATATATATATATATATATATATATATATATATATATATATATATATATATATATATATATATATATATATATATATATATATATTATTAGAGTAAAGTAAATTTTCTCATTTGTTTAAGTCAACCTTGTTCTAGTTTTAAGTGGTTTCCACTATAGCTTAAAGTAGTTTTAAAGTGGAGTGTTGCTGATTGTTCCTTGCCTACTCCCCGCTCAGTTACCTTGTTTTGAACTATCGTGTTAATAATCATAATTTGTTTGCCCAAGTGATGACGAAAGAGTGTTGATGTCTTAGGTTGGTGCTCGGACAGAAGACAGTTCGGGCTTGAGCACTCCCCTCAACAACAAGCTGCTTACGAAATTGAAACATTGGATGACGACGTTTAGGCTTGTGATTTGGACTACGCTTTTGAACATTGTTTTGCTGATCCTCGCCTTGGTTTATAGTCTGTTGGTGCTCTTGTCACCTGCAACTCGAGTGGTTTCTTGCATCGACGCCAGTTAGTGTACTTTGGAGAGAGACCCGCAGGTGCTCCTGTCACTTGCGACTTGAGTCTGCTCTGCCGTTCCCTGACGCTAAGGAGTACCCAGGGAGTTGGATTTGTCTCTGGCTTACTGGCCCTGTCGTCTCGTGTCAGCTGCAGAGGTGTTGGGAGCTTGCTAGCTCGTGAGGTGGCCCATAGGGAGGTTGTTGCCAGGTAAGTCCGTGTATCTCTATTTATCGAGTAGAGATCGATATACCTGGCGGGTTCTACCCTGGCGTACTGGTCCTATCCTGCTTGCTGGTAGGAGGAGTGGATAACGACCTTAATTTTTGTCTCCTCTATATTATCATTTTGAAGTGAGGAGAACTATATCTTTTGTTTGTAAGCTAAGATAATTTTATACATATATTTTGGTGAAGGTTTTTTTGTGTTTTTAGACGTGTGTTTCTAGGTAAGATTCATAATTGTTTTCATGTGTTTTTGGAGTCGACTTCTTTCTTTCTTTAATTTAGTTTTATAGTAATGTCTGGTATTGCCAGCTAAGTTGTGGGATCCAAACAAGTTAAATAATTATAATGTTTATTTTTTATGTCTTGGTTAGGCTCTAGTTTATTCGGTTTAGGGAATCCATAGAGATTCAAAATATGTGTATTTGTTATTTCTTGTCATCTGGTTGTGATATCTGCTATATCAGAAAAAGTTGACCTAAATTTTTGTTAGTATTAAGTATTAAATATTGTGAAGTTTTATTGAGTATTTTGTTTCCGATGACCTTTAATCCTGAGTTAAATTTGAACTGACAACAATCATTGAAAGAACTTTAGTTACGCCTCCTAGGGGTCGTAACAATTTGGCGACCGTGACAGGATTGTTCTCAGGTGTACTCAGTGTTTTGGTCAGTAGAACGGCACTTGGTTAATTTGACAATATTTCTTTTGTTATTGTAGTGTAATACCTTTCTCCCCTGATAAATTGGGTATAATGGAGGATTTTGTATTTGATCCTGTCGAGATTTTAGAGTCTGTCGATTGTATTAAGCATTTGCCTGTGTTAAGTAGGAAAAATTTAGTTGAGTGTGCTCAATGGTTAGGTGTTCCGCTGAAGCCTGCGGGCACTAAGAAAGAAGTCCTAATTGCGATTCGTGATAGGATTTCTTATGATTTAGCCGAGGCCGAAAATTTGATTGGCGATAGTAGAGAGGGTAGTGATGGTGAAGGTAGTGTATTTGAGGGAGATTCAGAGGATGAACAAGTGAGCATGAAAGCGGGGTTAGCGCTTTTTGATTATCCTCCCCGCACAGGTATTATTTTTGAAGGTCCTTCCAATATACCCAAAGCTAATGGGTCAACAAAGACCATTTTTCCCTTTTTTGAATCCTAGGCCAGAGGAACCCCTGCCTCCGGTTCCTGTTTTGGGAGAGTCCAAGGAGGAAATAGAATTTAAGTCAATCAGTAAAAGGATAGAATTAAGGAAATTAGAGTTTGAGGAGAACGAGAGGGCAAGGCGTCACGAGTTGGATGTGGCAAATATAAAGTTACAGATGGCTAGGTTGCAGGGGACCAATATGATCAGTTCCCCAAGAGTAATTATAGTGACCGGTTTAATTTGGGAGCCGCTTTAAAGTTGGTGACAGTGTTCGACGAAAAAAGCGTCCCTGAATTTTTCAATGCATTTTTTAATTTTTCAATGCATTTTAGCGAGTTGCCACTCCATTGTCTTGGCCCTCGGAAATGTGGACTGTATTAATCCAATGCAGGTTGGTGGGCAAGGCAATCCGGGTGTACAATGCTTTGGAGGAAGCAATTGCCCGGGATTACCAGAAGGTCAAAGCACTGGTCCTTAAAGCCTATGATTTGGTACCCGAGGCTTATAGGTTAAAGTTTAGGAATGATAACAAACACCCTTCTCAGTCATTTGTTGAATTTGCTCGGCTCAAGGAAAATCAATTCGACGACTGGATAAAGAGTTGCCAGGTAGTGTCTTTTATGGCATTAAGAGAAATGTTGCTCCTTGAAGAATTCAAGAAGGCGTGTAGTAAGGAGTTAAGAGTTCATATCAAGGAAGTAAAGGTTGTGAAGGTGGGTAATGCCGCCCAATTGGCCGATGAATATTTTTTGACTCATCGTTCTAGGGCAGGTAATTTTAGTTATCCGAGTAGGAATGATCACTCTTCTCGTGTCGTTAATAATTTAATAGAGTAGAACCCTCCTCGTCTGTTTCTAAAGGTAATGCAAGTTCTTTTCCAGGTAATAATAATGTTTAAATCTCTGGAGGGCCTCCTCCTCCACGTAGTTTTGCTAACAGGGGTATGCCGATTTCCAGTAACAATAACCATAATAGGAATAATAACCAAGGTTCTGGACGACAAAGAACCTGTTCCTGGTGCAACAAACTAGGTCACTTCCAGAACCAATGCCATAGGAGGTATTTAGAAAGAAATGGACAGAATCCTTTTACATTAATTTCAAACAGGTCTGACTCTAATGATAAGGGAGAAATCCGTCAGTAGTTAGCAGTAGTGTAGACAGTAATGATAACCCCTCCGCTAGTAATATGAAGTCCTGACTTAATTTTGATAAATATGTCTGGCCAGGTAAAATAATCCTTAAATCATACACCATCAATGCGAAGTTTTTGAGAAACAATGGCTCCGCTCGGTCTCTGGTTTTAGATAAATCTTTGAATGGTTTAAGAGAGTTCTCAGGTAATTATGTTGTTCTGGGAGGGTTCCCGAACACGGTTGTATCTGCTCCATTGGTGGATGTTAGGTTGTCTTTTCCCGGATATGATAGAGTTACAGAGTTGGCCGTTGTCGATAATCTCCCCATCACTGGTATTGACGGCATTTTGGGAAATGATATGCTCAATAATAAAGGTCATGAATTATTTCCCACTTTGTCTGTCGAGGCTTATCCTGTTTCTGTAATGACCAGTGCCGCGGCCAGAGCTGCTGAAATAGATAAGGATGATGAATTGTTGCTTATCAGTTTAGAAGTAGATGTAGAAAGACCCGGGTCTGTAGATAGTACAAGTAATCCTGTTATTATTAATGCTTTGAAACCTCATTGGGACCGTTCGGCTTTCATTAAGGCCCAGAAAGCTGAATTTAATTTTGAGTTTGGGGATATTAGTGATCTGACTAGGCCTCGGTTTGGTTTAATTCATAATATATTGTCCCGATTTAGTAGACCAGCAACTGATGATCCGAGTAAGAATTCTCGGATCGAACAAATGGTGGTCCCTTCTCAGTTCCGTGAATCAGTAATAAGTCTCGCTCATGATAATTTCCTTTCAGGTCATTTTGGCGAATATTGTTGGTGGCCTGGGATGAAATCGTCTGTAAAACATTTTGTGAAAGAGTGTGAGGTTTGTCAGGTAATGGGAAAACCTAATCAAATTATTCCGAAGGCTCCTTTAAATCCTATTCCTGCTATCGAAGAGCCGTTCTCAGAATTGGTAATAGATGTGGTTGGTCCTTTACCGAAAACTAAATCTGGGTATGTCTATATATTGACAATTATGGATAGAGCCTCTAGGTTTCCCGAAGCTTTCCCTTTGAGAAGAATAACCTCTAAAGTAGTTTTTGAGAAATTAATTGAACTCTTTTCTAGGTTCGGTTTACCTCGTGCTATTCAAACCGATTGTGGTACAAATTTCACAAGTAAAATGTTTAGAGGTAAATGTGCTGAACTGGCCATTCGACATATTACAGGCGTTTCGTACCATCCAGAGAGTCAGGGTGTGGTGGAGAGGTTTCACCAAACTTTTAAATCTATTTTATAAAAAAATTGTTATGAACATGGCAGTGAGTGGGACAAAGAACTTCTGCTCGCACTTTTGCAATTAGGAATCATCCCAATGCCTCCACCGGTGTAGCTCCCTTCGAACTAATTTTTGGGCACAAAGTCTGTGGCCCTTTGGACATTTTTTGTGAAGTATTTGGGGCTGATCGAAGGGGGGATATAAAAGTAGGAGAATTTGTGGATGATTTGAGAAAACGTATGGTTAGCGCCTGGAAGTTTGAGCGTGATAATTCAGGTTCTGTGCAAAATAAAATGAAAACTAATTATGTCAGGAATTCTAAAGCCCATTCGTTTGAACCGGGGGAAATAGTGTCGGTTTTGAGTATGGACCCTGGCAATTTTCTTGA
>NC_090726.1:81225117-81260117 GCF_036898095.1 Palaemon carinicauda | reverse complement strand
CTCAGGGATTATGCAATGCGTAGAACAATTGAAGATGGCAGAGAATGGTTTGACTGAATTGGTAACAGTAAATTAATAGACCTAGAGTATGCTGATGACGCTGTACTAATTAGCAAAATATCACAGGACTTACAAACCTTGCCTACCAGAATGAATGAAATATCGCAGGAAGTTCGTCTCAAGATATATAGAAGAAAGACAGATGATGGGAACGGAATAAGCAATGACAGATGAAATATCTTTGATAGGAAAAAGGAATAATGAGGGTGAATCCTTTATATATTTAGGAACTCTGATATCCAATACACGGTCTTTAGAATTGGAGTTTAATGGAAGATTGTAAAAAGCAAATAAGACAATGGCTAGGTTAAATAAGAACTGGAAATTAAATCGCCTAAATATACATATACAAATCAAGCTATATATCACTTTAGTGAAATTGGTGTTACTGTATGGACAAGAGTCAATGTATGGCCATGAAACAATAACAAAGAGATTTTGTAGATTTGAGAACGAAGCACTCAGAAGAATCTTGTGAGTTATATATGGATGAGATCACGGTGCAGGATAGATAGACATGGTTTGGACATGCTCTTCATAATCCCTAAGAGAGATTAGGTCACCGAACTTTCAACTGGGCTCCACAACACATTACAGGAGTTGGAAGACCCAGGCCTAAAAGGCTTAGTACTATGGAACGTCACGTGGGATGTGATGAAAGGAGAGGTATTGAATTAAAAGCTCAAGATTAAGAAGACTGGGGAAATATAACACCCGCATATATATATATATATATATATATATATATATATATATAAATATAAAAATATATATATATATATATATATATATATATATATATATATGCATATATATATATATATATATATATATATATATATATATATATATATATATATATATATATATATATATATATATATATATATATATATATATATATATATATATATATATGTATATATATGTATGTATGTATAATATATATATATATATATATATATATATATATATACACATATTCATAAATATACATATATATATATGTATATATATATATATATATATATATATATATATATATATATATATATATATATACATATATATATATATATATATATATATATATATATATATATATATATATATATATATATGTTAATGCAGAAACACAAACCCATATAGTTGGTAAAACAATGTCGTTACTTTTGTAAGTGGTAGTTAAAAAGTTGAGAGGTGTAAACAAATTACGATTTCATCTTACTTCCTAAAATTATGAAGTCTCTTTGGCAGTTCAAGCAAGGTCTTCAAGGAGTACAGTTGTATATATTTCGTAATTCAAAGGATTCATTTTGGGCACACAGATGAATGAACTGTTGCTTGGAAATTCAATCCACCTGCAGCAAGCCACATGGGTGGTTGTTGGGAACGCCAAATCAGAACAGTTAGAAAAGTGTTGTCTGCACTGGTGAAGGAATTTGGTGAAAGACTATATGATGAAAATTTACGGACTTTGCTTTGTGAGGTTGAGAGCATCGTCAATTCAAGACCATTAACCACTGTAAGTGACCGCGTAGATGACCTTGAGCCACTAAATCCAAACCATTTGTTGATTCCAAAATCTTATGTGATCCCTCCCCCTGGCTTGTTTCAAAAGGATGATGTTTACATGAGGAGAAGGTGGAGATGCGTTCAATATCTGACCAACCTGTTTTGGTCAAGATTTAGAAAAGAGTATTTGAGCACTTTACAGACTAGACAAAAGTGGAATGAACCAAGAAGAAATCTAATTGTTGGTGATGTGGTCTTGGTAAAGAGTGACATTGAGACAAGGAATCACTGGCCAATGGGGCGAGTGATAGAAGTATACCCTGATGACAAAGGAACAATTCGCAGTGCCAAGATTAAGACACTTTCTTCGGTTATTGTCCGTCCTATTCAGAAGCTAGTGTTATTAGTTGAAGGCTAGGATTTTCATGTTGAGGACAGGTTACAGTTATTTTTTTTTGTGACTTTTGAAGTATTGTGAACCTATATCTGCTGATAGAATGAACCTACTGTTACTACTACTACTACTACTACTACTACTGTTGACTGAATAAAAGTTAAAGTTGAGTTTCTGAGTTTGTGTCGCCCATAACAATATATATATATATATATATATATATATATATATATATATATATATATATATATATATATATATATATATATATATATGTATGTATATGTATATATATATATATATATATATATATATATATATATATTTATATTTATATATATATGTATATATATATATATATATATATATATATATATATATATACATACATAAATATATATATATATATATATATATATATATATATACATATATATATACATATATATATATATATATATATATATATATATATATATATATATATATATATATATGTATATGTATATATATATATATATATATATATATATATATATATATATATATATATATATATATATATATATAAATATATATATATATATATATATATATATATATATATATATATATATATATATATATATATATATATATATATATATTTATATATATATATATATATATATATAAATATCTTAGCTTACACACAAAAGATAAAGTTCTCACTTTAAAATAATAATATAGAAGAGACAAAAATTAATGCCATTATCCACTCCTACCAGCAAGCAGGACAGGACCAGTACGCCAGGGTAGAACCCGCCAGCTATATCGATCTCTATAAACTGAGATACACGGTCTTACCTGGCAAAGGCCTCCCTACGGGCCAACTCACGAGCTAGAAAGCTCCCAACACCACTGCAGCTGACACGAGACAACAATGCCAGTAAGCCAGAGATGAAGCCAACTCCCTGGGTACTCCTTAGCGTCAGGGAACGGCAGAGCAGACTCAAGTCGCAAGTGACAGGAGCACCTGCGAGTCTCTCTCCAAAGTACACTAACTGTCGTCGATGCAAGAAACCACTCGAGTCGCAGGTGACAAGAGCACCAGCTGACTATAAACCAAGGCGATGATCAGCAAAACAATGTTCAAAAGCATAGTCCAAATCACAAGCCTAAACGTCGTCATCCAATGTTTCAATTTCGTAAGCAGCTTAGGGTATGTTGTTGAGGGGAGTGCTTAAGCCAGAACTATCTTCTGTCCGAGCACCCACCTCCGACATCAGCACTCTTTCGTCATCACTCGGGCAAACAAAATATAATCATTAACACGACAGTTCAAAACAAGGTAATTGAGCGGGGAGTAGGCGAGAAACAATCAACAACACTCCACCCTAAAACTACTTTAAGCTATAGTGGAAACCACTGTAAACTAGAACAAGGTGGACTTAAACAAATGAGAAATTTACTTTACTTTAATACCTTCCTCCCAGAAATAAAAAAAGAAAATATATTTTTCTTTTTTTATATTACTAAAAATACAGAACCAAAAAAGCTGGAACAAAAACAATAATACAAAAGTTACTAGTCTGAAAATTAAAACTAGGATTAAACAGCCAAAACAAAATATAGTATAAATAACTTAAGGTTTACCCAACACCAACAAGTACAGTGGCTCTCCTCACCGAAACTTCACCTAACAAATCAATGTCAAATTAGGGCAATACATACAAAATTCGCCAAAAATCAAGGAAAAACATTACATAAATACACCTCAACTTATAATATACCAAAAGCAGTTTTTATCCTAACTCACTAGAGACACGAGCAGGGCAGGGTACGAGGGAGGTAAAGTAAACCTATCCGCTTCGAGAGAGAGCGTCAAGAATTTTATTTTCAGATCCCTCAGTGTGCTTAATTACTAATTTAAATTCCTGCAGTAACAGAGCCCAACGCAAAATCCTTTGGTTGGCCCCTTTCATCCGCTCTATAAACACCAGAGGATTATAATCAGTCCAAATTTCTACAGGAAAAGAAAAATTAGTAACACAAGGCTTAAAATGTAATAGGGTACGGACCAGAGCTAAAGCCTCCTTTTCAATGGTTGAATACCTTCTTTCAGCCGACAATAATTTTTGGCTAAAATAAGATATGGGGTGTACCTCTCCTTCATTATTACTTTGAAAAAGGACACCACCTAATCCTACATCACTGGCATCTACCACTATTACAAAAGGTTTCTGAAAATCTGGGGAAGTCAAAATAGGTTTAGACATTAGAATGGAAATAAACTTATAAAAAGCTTCATCACACTGATCAGACCAATAATATTTCTTTCCTTTCTCTAAGAGCTTAGTAAGAGGTTGAGCAAGGTCCGAGAAATTTTGCACAGAGCGGCGATAATACCCAGTCATTCCCAGAACTCTTCACACCTCTCTGATATTACCTGGCATTTTTAAATTAATAATAGCCTCTAGGTTAGCTTGTTTCAGGGCTACCTGACCTAAACCAACATTGTCATCAAAATAACAAACCTTGGCCTTACCAAATTCACATTTGGCTAAATTAATAACCAAACCAGCTGACCTAAGGGCCTCAAATACCCTACGCAATCTCACCATATGCGTACTCCAATCATCACTATATACAACCAAGTCATCAATATAAATTTCAGTTCCCTTTAAACCACAAATAACCATATTCATAAGCCTCTGGAAAGTACTCGTGGCGTTCTTCATCCCAAATGGCATAACATTGCATTCAATAACCCAAAAGGAGTTACGAATGCCAAAATTTTGCGGGCTCGATAAGATAATGGAACCTCCCAATAACCCTTCAATAAATCTAGTTTGGTAATAAATTTGGCAGAACCTATCTGGTCGAGACAGTCATCAATACGCGGCAAAGGAAAGGAATAATTTTTGGTGTGGGCATAAACCTTTCGATAGTCCACACACATTGGACATATCCTTTCTTTGAAGAGGATCTACATGCTCCAAACCTTCCTCTACCATTCCTAAATTCTGTACATTACTAAACAGTGCATCTGAGGAAACCTGATTCAATAAATCCGCCGAATCCTGAGGAGGTATTGCTACAGCTACAGCTACTGGCTCGGGTACATCTTTTGAGGGAACGTCGGTCTTACCATGATAGGCTTTCAACCTGTTTATGTGGAAAATCCTACACTTTTTGCTTGAACCGGGAGCTTCAATCTCATAGTTCCCCTCAGACAACTTCCCCAAAACTTTCCATGGACCCTTATATCTAGGTTCAAGAAAATTTCCAGGGTCTATACTCAAAACCAACACCATTTCCCCCAGTTCAAACAAACGGGCTTTAGAATTTCTGTCATAATTAGTTTTCATTTTATTTTGCGCAGAACCTGAATTATCATGCTCAAACTTCCAGGCGCTAACCATACGTTATCTCAAATCATCCACAAATTCTCCTACTTTTATATCCCCCCTTCGATCAGCCCCAAATACTTCACAAAAAATGTCCAAAGGGCCACAGACTTTGTGCCCAAAAATTAGTTCGAAGAGAGCTACACCGTTGGAGGCATTGGAATGATTCCTAATTGCAAAAAGTGCGAGTGGAAGTTCTTTGTCCCACTCACTGCCATGTTCATAACAATTATTCTTTAAAATAGATTTAAAAGTTTGGTGAAACCTCTCCACCACACCCGGATGGTACGAAACACTTGTAATATATCGAATGGCCGGTTCAGCACATTTACCTCTAAACATTTTACGCGTGAAATTTGTACCACAATCAATTTGAATAACACGAGGTACACCGTACCTAGAAAACAATTCAATTAATTTCTCAAAAACTACTTTAGAGGTTATTCTTCTCAAAGGAAAAGCTTCGGGAAATCTAGAGGCTCTATCCATAATTGTCAATATATAGACAGACCCAGATTTAGTTTTCAGTAAAGGACCAACCACATCTATTACCAATTCCGAGAACGGCTCTTCGATAGCAGGAATAGGATTTAAAGGAGCCTTCGGAATAATTTGATTAGGTTTTCCCATTACCTGACAAACCACACACTCTTTCACAAAACGTTTTACAGACGATTTCATCCCAGGACACCAACAATATTTAGCCAATTTAAGGAAAGTTTTCCATACCAACAAAATTACCTGAAAGGAAATTATCGTTAGCAAGACTTATTACTGATTCACGGAACTGAGAAGGGACCACCATTTGTTCGATCCGAGAATTCTTAATCGGATCATCAGTTGCTGGTCTACTAAATCGGTACAATATATTATCAATTAAACCAAACCGAGCCGTAGTCAGATCACTAATATCCCCCTACTCAAAATTAAATTCAGCTTTCTTGGCCTTAATGAAAGCCGAACGGTCCCAATAAGGTTTCAAGGCATTAATAATAATAGGATTACTTGTACTATGTACAGACCTGGGTCTTTCTACATCTACTTCTAAACTACTAAGTAACAGTTCATCATCCTTATCTATTTCAGCAGCTCTGGCCGTTTCACGGGTCGTTACAGAAACAGGATAAGCCTCGACAGACAAAGTGGGAAATAATTCACGACCTTTATTATTGAGCATATCATTTCCCAAAATGCCGTCAATACCAGGGATGGGGAGATTATCGACAACGGCCAACTCTGTAACTCTATCATATCCGGGAAAAGACAACCTAACATCCACTAATGGAGCAGATACAACCGTGTTTGGGAACCCTCCCAGAACAACATAATTACCTGAGAACTCTCTTAAACCATTCAAAGATTTATCTAAAACCAGAGACCGAGCGGACCCAGTGTCTCTCAAAAGCTTCACATTGATGGTGTCCGATTTAAGGATTATTTTACCTGGCCAGACATATTTATCAAAATGAAGTCAGGAATTCTTATTACTAACGGAGGGGTTATCATTACTGTCTACACTACTGCTAACTACTGACGGTTTTTCACCCTTATCATTAGAGTCATACCTGTTTGAAATTAATGAAATAGGATTCTGTCCATTTCATTCTAAATACCTCCTACAGGCATGGCATTGGTTCTGGAAGTGACCTGGTTTGTTGCACCAGGAACAGGTTCTTTGTCGTCCAGAACCTTGGTTATTATTCCTATTATGGTTATTGTTACTGGAAATAGGCATACCCCTGTTAGCAAAACTACGTGGAGGAGGAGGCCCTCCAGAGATTCCAACATTATTATTACCTGGAAAAGAACTTGAATTACCTTTATAAACAGGCGAGGAGGGTTCTACTCTATTAAAATTATTAACCACACGAGAAGAGGGATCATTCCTACTCGGATAACTAAAATTACCTGCCCCAGAACGATGAGTCAAAAAATATTCATCGGCCAATTGGGCGGGATTACTCACGTTCACAACCTTTACTTCCTCGAGATGAACTCTTAACTCCTTATTACACACCTTCTTGAATTCTTCAAGGAGCAACATTTCTCTTAATGCTGCAAAAGACACTACCTGGCGACTCTTTATCCAGTCGTCAAATTGATTTTCCTTGAGCCGAGCAAATTCAACAAATGACTGAGAAGGGTGTTTGTTATCGTTCCTAAACTTTAACCCTATAAGCCTCAGGTAACAAATCATAGGCTTTAAGGACCAGTGCTTTGACCTTCTGGTAATCCCGAGCAATTACTACCTCCAAGGCATTGTACACCCAGATTGCCTTGCCCACCAACCTGCATTGGATTAACCCAGTCCACATTTCCGAGGGCCAAGACAATCGAGTGGCAACTCACTCAAATGCCTTGAAGAATTCAGGGACGCTCTTTTCGTCGAACACTGGCACCAACTTTAAAGTGGCACCCAAATTAAACCGGTCACTATAATTACTCTTGGTGGAACTGATCATATTGGTCCCCAGCAACCTAGCCATCTGTAACTTTATATTTGCCACATCCAACTCGTGACGCCTTGCCCTCTCGTTCTCCTCAAACTTTAATTTCCTTCATTCTATCCCTTTACTGATTAACTTAAATTCTATTTCCTCCTTGGACTCTCCCACACAAGAACCGGAGGCAGGGGTTCCTCTGGCCTAGGATTCAAAAAAGGAAAAATGGTCTTTGTTGACACATTAGCTTTGGGTAAATCGTAAGGATCTTCAAAAATAATACCTGTGCGGGGAGGATCATCAAAAAACGTTAACCCCGCTTTCATGCTCACTTGTTCATCCTCTGAATCTCCCTCAAATACACTACCTTCACCATCACTACCCTCTCTACTATCGCCAATCAAATTTTCGGCCTCGGGTAAATCATAAGAAATCCTATCATGCATCGCAATTAGGACTTCTTTCTTAGTGCCCGCAGGCTTCAGCGGAACACCTAACCATTGAGCACACTCAACTAAATTTTTCCTACTTAACACAGGCAAATGCTCAATACAATCGACCGACCCTAAAAATTCAGCCGGATCAAATACAAAATCCTCCATTATACCAATTTATCAGGGGAGAAAGGTATTACACTACAATAACAAAAGAAATATTATCAAATTAACCAAGTGCTGTTCTACTGACCAAAACACTGAGTACACCTGAGAACAATCCTGTCACGGTCGCCAAACTGTTACGACCCCTGGGAGGCGTAACTAGAGTTCTTTCAATGATTGTTGTCAGTTCAAAAGTAACTCAGGATTACAGGTCAGCGGAAACAAAACACTCAATAAAACTTCACAATATTTAATACTTAATACTAACAAAAATTTAGGTCAACCTTGTCTGATATAGCAAATATCACAACCAGATGACAAGAAATAACAAATACACATAATTTGAATCACTAAGGATTCCCTAAACCGAATAAACTAGAGCCTAACCAAGAGTTAAGAAATAAACATTATAAATATTTAACTTGTTTGGATCCCAAAATTTAGCTGGCCATACCAGACATTACTATAAAACTAAATTAAAGAAAGAAAGAAGTCGACTACAAAAACACATGAAAACAATTATAAATTCTACCTAGAAACACACGTCTAAAAACACAAAAAAACCTTCACCAAAATATATGTATAAAATTATCTTAGTTTACACACAAAAGATATAGTTCTCCTCACTTTAAAATAATAATATAAAGGAGACAAAAATTAAGGTCGTTATCCAATCCTCCTACCAGCAAGCAGAACAGGACCAGTACGACAGGGTAGAACCCGCCAGGTATATCGATCTCTACTCGATAAATAGGGATACACGGTCTTACCTGGCAAAGGTCTCCCTACGGGCCACCTCACGATCTAGCAAGCTCCCAACACCTTTGCAGCTGATACGAGACGACAGGGCCAGTAAGCCAGAGACAAATCCACCTCCCTGGGTACTCCTTAGCGTCAGGGAACGGCAGAGCAGACTCAAGTCGCAAGTGACAGGAGCACCTGCGAGTCTCTCTCCAAAGTACACTAACTGGCGTCGATGCAAGAAACCACTCGAGTCGCAGGTGAAAAGAGCACCAGCAGACTATAAACCAAGGCAAGGATCAGCAAAACAATGTTCAAAAGCGTAGTCCAAATCACAAGCCTAAACGTCGTCATCCAATATTTCAATTTCGTAAGCAGCATAAGGTATGTTGTTGAGGGAAGTGCTCAAGCCCGAACTGTCTTCTGTCCGAGCTCCAACCTAAGACATCAACAATCTTTCGTCATCACTTGGGCAAACAAATTATAATTATCAACAACACTCCACTTCAAAACTATTTTAAGCTATAGAGGAAACCACTTAAAACTAAAACAAGGTTGACTTAAAGAAATGAGAAAATTTACTTTACCTTAATAATATATATATATATATATATATATATATATATATATATATATATATATATAAAGAAATTTTTATATATATATATGTATATATATACATATATATATATATATATATATATATATATATATATATATATATATATATATATATATATATATATATATATATATATATGTATATATATATATATATATATATATATATATATATATATATATATATATATATATATATATATATATATATATATATATATATATATATATATATAAAGTATATACATATATATATATATATATATATATATATATATATATATATATATATATATATATATATATATATATATATATATATATATATATATATATCTATTGGTATGTATGTAAGTAGAAGTATTTTAGCCACGAAAGTTATCAGTGACAAACCCGGCCTAAAAGGTAGTAGGGTGGCCAGGGTACCAACCAACCGTTGAGATACTACCGCTTTAGAGTTTACTGACCAGAGAGTACTACATTGGATCCTTCTCTCTAGTTAGGATTAATTTTCCCTTTGCCTACACATATATCGAATAGCCTTGTCAATTTTTCACATTTTCTTCTCTGTCTTCATATACCTAACAAAACTGAGGTTACCAAACAATTCTTCTTCTCTCAAAGGGTTAATTACTGCATTTTAATTTTTCAGTGGCCACATTCCTCTTGGTAATGGTAGAAGAGACTCTTTAAGCTATGGTAAATATCTCTTCTATGAGTACACTCCAAAATCAAACCATTGTTCTCAAGTCTTGGATAGTGCCATAGCCTCTGTACCATGGTCTTTTACTTTCTTGGGGTGGGGTTCTCTTGCTTGAGGGTACACTCGGGCACACTATTTTATCTTATTTCTTTTCCTCCTTTGTTGTTTATTTTTTTTATATATTTTATATAGGAAATATTTAGTTTAATGTTGTTACTGTTTTTAGAATATTATATTTTCTCCTTGTTCTCTTTCCTCACTGGGCTATTTTCCCTATTGGAGCCCTTAGGCTTATAGCATTCGCTGTACCTTAGCAAGTAATAATAATAATAATAATAATAATAATAATAATAATAATGATAATAATAATAATAAAGATACCAAAAAACTATGTCATCTTCCTGGTGATACTAGATAAGTCACATTTACTTAGCAGTAAAATATAAGATTACCTGAAAACAGACCAGGTCTTTCTTATATTTTATAAGCTTAATTAAAAGCATTCAAAAAGCATTCGACAATATTCATTTTGTTAAATTATTAGCGTGGATATTGTCCATACTTATTAACAACCAATTCTGTTGCTTAATCCTAGCTAGTGGTAATAGGTTGGTCATGCACCAGCCTCCCGATTAGATACTATCGCTGTAGACAACACTACATTGGATTCCTCTTGCTGGGCACGGCTTATTTTCCTTTGCATACACATATATAGAATAGTCTGGCCTATTATTTACACGTTCTTCTGTATCTTCATACACTTGATAGCACTGATTTTTCCAAACAATATTTCATAGTAGAGATTAACTACTGCACTATAATTGTTCAGTGTTTTCTTTTTTCTTAGTAAGAGTAGAAGAAACTCTATAGCTATGGTAATCATCTCTTCTAGGAGAAGGGCATTCCAAAATCAAACCATTGTTCTCTAGTCTTGGGTAGTGCCATTGCGTCTGTACCATAGTCTTTCACTGTCTTGGGTTACAATTCACTTACTGCAGGGTACACTTCGGCGCACTATTCTATCTTTTTATTTCTTTTGTTGCTGTATTTTTTTTTTCTAAATAATGTTTCTGGTTGGCTTAAAAGAAGGGTCATGGATTCCTGATAGTTGTCGCATCCTTTTCTATTATTTTTTTTTCAAAACTATCCTTAGTGCCCTCCCTTCAGTTAAGGTGGCTATTCTGGAGGGTATTTTATCCTTGCTTAGTGTATCTGCATCGCCATGTTGACCGGTTTTTCTGACTCTTTAAAATATTATGTGTTTAATAAATCATTATATTTACTTGACAGTACATATTGTTTTTGTTATCAATATTGTTAATTTAGTTGTTTGTATGATGTATCTTTTACAATGGAATTATTTCCCATGCACTCTGGACACAATAAGTGAAATCCAGGACCAGTATATCCTATACTTGGTCATTCTCGTCTACTATATTGCAATATTCGTCACCTTCATGTTAATGTTAAAAAAATTACAGTCGCGTCCAGACAGTATGACATTCAATCTTGTTAAGAATCTTTGTTTTCCAAAATGAGAAACTGAGCTGAGGTCATGATAACTGGTTTTATGATGCCAATAATTTTGAAATGTGATGACATTCCTAGGGCTAGTGGAATGGTAGTGTATATCAGGACTGAGTACCTTGCTTCTCATAAATCTTGCTATGGATGTGGACGTCATGAAATTCAGTTAATAAAAGTTTTTGGCAGGCATAACAACTTCTATCTGTGTTCTAGTCAAGGACGATTTTATCTTCGACTGTCTTCATACTACTATGGCTAAGATACAAGAAAATGGTTGAAAATCCTCTTTTGTTTTTGTTGGTGATTTCAATGCTCACCAGAGGCAGTGGTTAAAGTTTTTCTCGCTTACTGATCACCATAGCTTAAGAGCTTTGGGCATTGCCACCGAATCAAGCTGTATGCAAATCATAAGAGAAACTATTCAATGGTCTGGTAACTGCTCGGACATCGTATACACTCTTCAGGCGTTATATCAATAAGATTGGTTCTTCACTTGGGACATCTGATCATGCCTTGATTTCTTCAGTTGGGAAGACTGAGCAGCCTGCCCTGATGTATAATACTCATGTCAGAGTCATTTAAAATCTCATGCAGATTAGAATGGCATTTTGAGTGATCTTTTGGGCTTGAATTGGTCGCAGTTGTATACTAGCGTTGGTCCTGTTGTTCCTTTGAATGAGAATCTAGTCAACATAATTGATAGGTTCATCACTTCTCGTCTACCAAGGTACCGAGTGAAAGACAAAACATAGTTCAATGATGATTATAGACATGCTTATTGGGCGAAGCAAAAGGCTTTTTATTTTTGAAAGGATAACCGTACACATTTGACTTTGAATAACCATATTAAACTTAAAGATTTTGTTCAATAAGTTTATGCTTCAACTGGAAAGGAATACAATTTAACCATGCAATAAACCCTTTCTGGTACAACCCAAGTAATACAATCTGTGGGCTACCTTTAAATCTGCGCTCTTTGGTGTAGTTGGAACAGTTCTTCCTTTACTTAAACCAGATGTTTCTGTCTCTCACTGTACAAAGAAAAAGGCAACCCCTTTGGCTGATGTGTTCGACAGTAATCATAGTAATTGGAAACTTGATCTTCATTATTTCTGTATTCCTAAGGCTAAACTTAGTTTATCTTTCCGATCTCATGATGGACCTTGATGCTTTTGGAGGTGTAGACTCAAATGGTATTTTTCCTTTTTTTTCTATAAAGCCTGCATATTGCTTAGCTCAAAAGTAATCTATTAATTTGCAAAAGTTAGCAAGAAATAGAACTTTTGACACATGTTGGAAAACAGGCAAAGTTACTAAAGTAAGTGAATGTGTTTGTGGTACCTCAAGTCCAACTGATTACTGCCCAATTTTCATAACTCCCATAGTATCGAGAGTTTTTTTCATATCTTTTGGTAAAACGTCTAAATAGGTTTGCTGTAGGTAATCATCTGTTACGTAGTTTTAATTTGGCTCTCATATAGTCCTTGAAGCATTTGATGCCCTTCTCACCATCTCATCAATACTGTACAGATATTCCTTGATTGTGGTTAGAAAATTCGGATGATTGGCCTTAATTTTAGTGCTCTCTTTGATCGTGTCAATCATGAGGCCATTGTTTTCTAACCAAGATAGCTGGGAGTGGATGGAACTTTTCTCAGCATCATTATTGACTTTTCAAGTAGTAGATCAGAAAGACTTGTTTTTTATGGGAATCATACTGAGTATAGAAATGCGATATCTGGTGTACCTCAAGATATTGTTCTTGGCCCATTACTTCTCCTATATAAACATGACACGTGGTTTCGCCTAGAAAAATAGGTTGTTGCATATGAAGATCATGGTACTATCTTTACATCAATTCCATCTCCTGAATGTAGATCTGAGGTTGCTGAATTCCTTAGTAATTATGGGACAGGAAGACGAATCGTAAAAAACTCAAATTTTGATTGTAAGTAGGTCAAAGACAGCTGCTCCTCAACATCCAAATATACGCATTGATGATGCTTCCTTAACTCTGCATGACTCTTAATATTGTCGGGTTGATTCTAGACAGCATGATTACTTTAGAGGAACACATTAGGTCTATGTCTTCTTCAATTGCCCCAAAAAAATGGCTTATTGAGAAAGTCTTTTCAAGATTTTCAGTGAACAATCTATTTTGAAAAAGTATTTCAATTTTTTTAAACTAACTTGTTTCGAGAATTGCTCACCTGTCAGGGCTTCAGCTGTCGATTCTCATGGTAATTTTTTGGACGGGAACTTAATATCTTCTCAATCTAGATAATGATATCTGGAACCGACGTTCAAATAATTTGTCATGCATATTGGATAAGGTTTTTCATAATTCTGACCATAATTTACATTCAGATCTTCCCGGACAATACCATCCTGTTTGCAATACTAGGTATTCAGTAAACTTTACTAGTCAGGCCTTCTCCATTAGGAGCCTCTATACTACACAATAATATAAAAGTTTTATTGCAGTAGTGACCAAGCTATGAAATGATCTTTCTAACAGGGTAGTTGAATCAGTAATACTTCAAAAGTTCAAACATATAGCTTACACATAAAATATAGGTTTTAATGTTGTTACGGATCTTAAACGACATTATTTCAATTGGTCATTACTTCTTATATAGTTTATTTATTTCCTTATTTCTATTCCTCACTGAGCTATTCTTCCATGTTGGACTCCTCGGTCGTACAGCATAGTGCTTTTCCAACTAGTTTTGTACCTTGGCTAATAATAATAATAATAATAATAATAATAATAATAATAATAATAATAATAATAATAATAATAATAATAATAATAATAATAATAATAATAATAATAATGGGCAGGCAAAGCCTTATCAACAAATTTGAGGTAGGGTTTTGACGGAAATGTATTTAAATGTATAACTGACATAATACAAATTACATTGTCATTTCCAGAGCTAATCTTAACCGGCATGTTCTTTTTAACTCAACTCTAATTAGATACTACCCTTATCTCTAGTTTTTATTTTTTTTATAGGGGGTATGACATCTGAAATAAATTCAGGAAATAGTAAATATAATGTTATTCATTGCTCCCTTTTTCTCCTACTAGACATTGAATGTTTTGTAGCTCTATTCATAGTTTATATCTTCAATATTCTTAAGAGCATTACGAATTTTGAGCAATGTATATATTAATGATGAAACAAATTAAATTAGGATTATCCGCAAGAAATTAAAGGGGAACCAGCATTATTGGTTTTAGTAATGTTATTTTTACTTCTAACTTGGATTCTGATACAGTAAACTAACTTATTTATTCGGTGAAAAGGTGTATTATATGTGATCATAATTAAGTAACAAAAGGTTTACACATTATTTTATTCAGGGTATATATAAACAGAAAATTTGTTTTGTGTACAATTGCCTCGTTTGCGTACAGGTTCTTTCAGACCATGGGGTATATTGTTACAGAATATAAGAAGAATACCATAATCTAAAAACCAAAATGAAGAGGTAAAAACTTCTTTTTAGACAGCTCCATTACATAATGAGCACTTTAATCTATGCAAATACCCTGAGTCCAGTTTTTGCATTTAATACAACGCACCAGTTGCCTATCTGTGGTTAAATTAGCCCATTCACCTTCACATGGAAGACACCATTCATCTTAAATTTTCTTTTGGTTCTTATAATGCACCAGACTCTAGAAACCTTTTCATGTTCAGATTCCTTTTACAGATTCACTTTTGGCCCCTTTTCTTTGTGAATCCTCGTTGTGTTTCTCTAATTTCATCTTGTTATGTGACTAGAGTATTGTTGTGGAGATTTTGTTTTACCATATTTGAGTTTCCTTGTGATAATATTTATAAATTGTTGCATATTTTCTATGGTTTTCATCTCTCCTTTAGGTCTTTGCTATACCTTTATAAGGAAGGTGAATGGTATATGTAAGGCCAATTTAAACTATCCATGCTTGCGCTTGTAACAGGGATTAGAATCATTTTGTCAATGCTTAGTATGTACTCGGGAGTTGGATGGTCTTGAGAAAGTTCAAAAGTAGGTTTCATGTAGCCTTGATGAACTTCAATAGAATGCAGTAGAAAGATTAATATTATAGTGAAGAGAAAATACATTTTTATTCTTTTATTTTTTCATTATATTATATTTGTAGTAAAATATTAAGCTCTTATATCCTGGTCCTTCAACCTTGTCTAATTACATTTTTTTTTCTTCTTTTTTTTTTGCAGCACGCCCTACTCCCTGTAAGGTTTGAAGGGGAAACTAGAAGTTGAACATAAAGCGGCATACAAAAGATTTCAGTTGCAGCCAAACTTGTATTTGTTATCAATGCCCAAACCCGGTTGACTGCTTATGCAGATAATGAACCACAGTGTTGTGGGGTTCTTCTTTAAGGTTGAAGTTTTTCCTGTCATAAGTCTGGATTATGTTACTAGTTAGCCTGGAGAAGACTGTTAAAAGCAAGCTTGACTGGAGCTTTTAATTTTGCCGCTTGAATTGCAACCTTATTTTATAATCCCTCTGATCTTGAGGCAAGTTTTTTTTTTTTTCTAAATATATCCTAAATAGATACACGGTTAGGTGGGCCTTTGTTTATACTTGTATAGTATGTGGAACATTTATGAGTGTCCAGCGTGTGAATAGTTCTTATCTTTTTTATTTATTTTTTTTTTTTGGTTATTTAATTTTTTTTTTTTGTCTTGTTAACTTTAAGAAGATTGATTCTTATGAGGCCCTGCCATGGATAAATCTGTCTCTACTTATGTTTTTTGAAGATCTGACTTTTCATACTATAGTTTTGTATCTTTTATCCCAGGAAGGATATAATTTTTTTTCCCTTTTCAAATAAATATTTTTCTTGTTTTATGAAGACAGAATTTCATTTTAGCACCTTACACCATTGTGTCACCTTCTCAGCCATTAGTTTTTTTTTTTTTTAGCATCATTGTGTTTCCATTATTTTGGTTTCTTAAATAACCTAAAAACGGTTTATCTCTGAAGAATAAAATGCAATTATATTTTTAGCTGGGTCCTCTTGCCCAGTATAAATCAAGGGGTGGTGCTCAGTGCTCCGTTCTCTTGACCTGTTACCTAGATTTTTTGGGTATTCCACCGTTTTACCTTTTTGTGTAGTGAACATTGGAGTTTGGTCAGTATTTGGACACAACGTAGTTCGGGTGCTAGCTCTGGCCAAAGTCCGCAAAGCACTACATAATTTTTGGTGCCCAGACCTGGGAAACACAAAACATTTAAACATGGCATCGTCATTCAGTAAACGCCGAAAGGCCAAGTAGAGCCTGAGCCGGGATCTGGAGAGTCTTGTCAAGATTGTCAGTGACCTGACAACTCAGGTCAAGTCCACGACACTTCAAGTGGCAGCACTGAAGAGCGTTGAGCCGTCACCAATGTGCCATGTTGCCACTGGAGTCAAAACCACAGTGACCACCAGGGCTCCTTCTACGTCCCAAGCTTGGCCAAATATCAATGGTCTGGCAATCCCAGTCACTGGAGCGGGGCCACTGATAGACTGTCTCCAGCCCCCTCCAGGGTTCTCACCGTTACTCTCCCCTGTACCAGGTTTCTGGGAGTCTCCTGCTCTCAGTGGGCCGCTTGCTTCCTCGCCTGTTCCGGCAACTAACCCTATTAGTCCGCCAGAGACTGCAGCCAGTAGACTAGAGGAGCAGTTCCTGGACAACCTGGCTGAAGCCAGTAGGCCAGAAAAGACTCCAACAACTACGGCTGAGGCAGTTCTTGCCCAGACAGGGGCTATTCCAAAAGCGGAGGTGCCAGGCCAAGGAAAAGGCCAGACCAGCATTACCCAAAACTTTGACCATGTCCCAGGAGTCAACCAGCGACGATTCTGGTAGCGAGACTTCTGGTGACACTTCCAGCTCCTGTCTCTGTGTCAGCTCAGACGACACTGTCTCCACCGACCACGTCCAGTTCCTCCAGTCAGAACGTAGACTGTCTGATCTGCTCAAGGTCCTTGACTCCAGGAGGAACCCCAAGCCTGGAATTTTCGAGGTAGAAACTGGCCAAAGTTTTGCCTGATTCCAGAGGGATTTTGAGGCCTACTGAGTGAGTAAATATACCACAGGAAGCTCTGGCAGGTGGACCATTGAGCTCGAAAGATTCCTAAAGGGGAAAATCAAGGAGGTGTTCTCGGTCATAGTGGTCCTGAGATCTCATACCCCGACATGAAGGAACGCCTTCTCGACTGGTGCGGAAAAGCCCGAGAGAGGCACGATGCGTGCAGGAAGGCCCGGTTCAGCAGTGCCATCTGTGACGAGGGCGAACTGCTGAAGATTTACGCTGTCCGGTTGGCCTCACTGTACAGGTCGGCCTTTCCTTGCCGGAGGGAGCTTAGGCGGAAGCTTCTCAGAACTGTTCTGAGCAAAGCTGCGAGTTGGCTGGAACAGTCTCTGGCCACCGTTAACGTCAGGCCATTTGGCATAATGTTCTACACGTGTTGAGTGTTCTCGATGAGGCATCCTGCCAGCAAAGCCAGAAGGCAGATGCTTTGGCCATCAGTCATGTGGGACAGTCCTGGCACAGCTCATATGCCAACAGGGTTTCCATGGCTTCCCCCAGCCGTTAGCTTGGACCTGACAGAGCATATTCATGCACTCCTCGACCTGTCGCCAAACCTGCACCTGTGGAAATGCGCCTGCCACCATCGAGCACTCCGAATAGGTCTCCTCAATTCTAGAGAAGGTACTGTGCATGGTGCCAGAAATAAGGGCACCTTATGGATGAGTGTTGCACACGCCTCATCCTGTGCCTACACTGTGGTTCGTCAAACCATCATATCACAGAGTTTGGACGACAGGCGCCGCCTATAAGCAGATCACCCATCTAGAAGACAGCTAATGCCCGCATCCCTGGGAGGGAGACCATCTCTGTCCAGACTCCTTAGAGGTGGAGAGCAGTACCGGTGAGTGCTACTCTGACCCTGTCGTCCTATTCTGGATCAAGCAGTAGCCAGGAGAGCAGAAGTGGGGGAGGGAGTCCAGTGCTTCATCTCAGTCTGTGGAGAAGAAGAAGAGGAGGAGCAAGAGCGCAAAGCCCAGGAAGTCAAGAACTGAGGTGTATCATAGGGCTTTAAACACCAGGCCTTCGATGAAGAAGATGGGGCTACATCGAAGGAGGCTGTGAGTGCTAGGGTGCGTGTTACTAGTATTCCGGTGGCAGCCTCGGAAATCTCGATTTCCAAGGTTACCCCATCAACCTAAAAAGGTCATTGCACCTCCAATGGCTCTTTCCGGATTGGCCAGTGATAACCTGTCCTCGACACGGTCCAGAGCTTCTCCAACTGACTCCTCCAAGAGGAAACAGGAACTGATGCTTTATTGAAAACCCTTCGTAGGGTTAACTTGGCGCAGTTGGCTCCTGTACCTCTCATGGTTGTCCCAGTGACTATGTCTGATTTTCCACCGGGAGCGTTGGATGCTCTCATTGACTCTGGAGCTGAGGGCAACCTCCTATCATCGAGAGTAGTATAGGATTATCAGCTGCAGATGGTACCCAACACCATTGGTCTGAAGGGTTTAGGGCAAACAGGACCTAAGACCTTAAGTACTCTACTGTTGACCCATATACTGCATGGAATGACATTTCCATCGAGTGTGTTCCATGTAGTGCCTTCAGGGACTATGGCTGAGCACGTAGTGCTTGATTACCAGTTCTTGAGACCAAATGGGGTGATAGTTGATGGAGCCCGAAATCGGCTGAGCATTGGCAGTACTCCCCAAGAGCTTCTTTGGGAGTATTATGTCCTGATATTTGGAGCCTGTTGTCAGAAAGTGTTTTACACATTTGAGGTCCACACAGCCGATTCAATAAGGATTGCCAGTATTGAGCCAGTACGTGTTCCTGTTTCTCTAAACTCTCATAGGGGACTTGACACCTTTTTTAGGTGCCCTGCTTGTCCGACCAACTGTTGGCCGGAAATGTATTAAAATGGCGATATCATAACCCTAGGACTTTCAAGGAAAGCTGCAGAAATCCCTGCCATCCTTGAACTGAAGGATGGAAGAAGCCTCAGTTTTAATCAAGGGTTCATCTTAAGAAACTGGCAAGATCAAGAAGGGCAATCTCTTGGGAAGGTGTTCACCATGGCAATGGTGGATGTTCCTCTATCCTGCCTGATAGCACAGGAGTTTGACCTGATTTCTGAACCAAGCGTATTGGAAGAGATAGACAATCTGTCTATCTCCAACGAACTGGACTCTTCTCAGAAGGACAAGTTTTGTCAAATGCTTCGACGTCATCTTCCGGTCATCAGTACTGGTGATGAGGAAGTGGGAGAGTGCTCAAGAACACAAACAAGCATCCACCTGTATGACGAGACGCCCATTTATCAGAGGGTTTGACGGTTTGCGAAACCAGTCGCTGACACCATCGAGGGACAGTGCAAGGAGTCGCATGAACTAAGTATTATTGAACCTAGCATTTCTCCTTGGGCTTCACCTATTGTTCCATTACGAAAAAAAGACAATAATATATGTGTGTGTGGACTACCGTATACTGAATAACTTGACTGTCTCTGATAAGTTCCCGATGCCTAACATGGCCGATTCCGGATTTGGACTTCAAGGAGTCAAATACTTTACAACCCTTGACCTGGTTTCTGGATACTACCAGTTACCATTGGCAGAAGATAGTAAGGAATGCACGGCTTTCTCTACTGCCTTTGGACACTAGCATTTCAGACGCTTATTGTTTGGACTGGAAAATCCACCTGCAGTGTTCCAGAGAGAAAAGCAGAGTGTTCTCCAAGAGTTCCCGATAGCTAAGATGGGTGTCTACATTGATGACATCTTGATACTTAGGTCTTCTTTTGAGGAATACTTGAAACTGGTATAACGAGTTTTGGCTACTCCCTAGAAGCACAGTCTCAAGATAAAACTCGGGAAGTATTCTTGGGTTCAAGCCAAGGTCCAGTATCTTGGTCATCCGGTTGGACATTCTAGTATGCGTAAGCAATCAGAATATATCCGGAAAATGGAGGACTTCCCTAAACCGATCACTGTGCGTCAGCTACGGGGATTTCTGGGACTGGTAAACTTCCAACGGATGTTTATCCCCATATACTCACAGAGAGCCAAACCATTATCTGCGAAGATTTGAGGACGAAAATCCCAAGGGACTAGGATACTGAAGTGGACTGCAAAAATGGATGGTACAATTTTGCTTGAAGGGACTGATCAAGAAAGACAATGTGTTGTCATACCCTGACTACTCTGCTGATGCTAAACCCTTGGAGTTGTTTGTTGACGCTTCGGGTGAGAGTGCTGGTGCTTGTCTGTGCCAGGAGTCCTTGGAGCATCCAGGGGAGCATCGGGTGATAGCGTACGACTTCATGACTTTCCTTGACTACGAGACCCATTACTCTACCATTGAGCAGTAGTTGGCTGCTCTGTGATGGGGGGTGAAAACCTTCAAGGCCTTCCTCTATTGTCATTTCTTTGTGATTCATTCTGATCACCGTCCCCTGATGTACCCTCATGACATGAAGATAGTAGACATCCATCTAGCACAGACACCGGAGGACCTGTCCGAATTTAACTTTATTGTTAACTACTGTCCAGGTGATCAGAATGCCGCAGCAGACTGGTTATCACAATGGTTCACATTAACTGGCTATCTATTTGCTACTGAACCCAACACTCCCAAGTTGCCTAATGAACTGGCCTTGTATAAGGAGGTTCGTGGTGGTCCAGATTTTCTCATAGAATCCTTAGAGCTAGTCATGAACTGCTGGATGGAAGGGCCAGGTGTCGCACCCGACTCTCAGCTGAAGGGAGCCAAGCTCCGGGATGACTTAGTTCAGCAATTACTGAAAGACACTGGTCGACTAGGCTTCAAACTGGACAAGAATAGTATTAACAGGATCAAGGCAATAAATTTTCCAGGTACAGTCCCAGCTCCGGAGTTGCTCTTAGCAGCATCTAAACTATTGAATCTGGAAATCTGAGTCCATTGGGGTCCCACTTGTGCGGTAGTCTATCAAGATCCTTCCGTGACTGAGCCTCAGTGTGTGCATCTTCAGTATCTGTTTGGAGTTCATTTTAACCCTCTGATCGAGCTCCGCGATTATGTCCCTCCAACTGACGTGATTCTGGGCCATAAAGCAGAGGTAAAATCTCATGTGCCTGACGCTGAGGGCTTGGTCACTGATGATCAGGAAGCACCAGAGCATTGTCCTGTAATACAGTACATGGCAGAAAAGGCACCTCATCAGTCAAGTTGTACACATGTGTATCAACACCCGGCAGTAGTTATAGTAATCATGCAGGAGACCTTATTTTGTGCTCTTGTTGATACAGGAGAACAGGTCTGTCTTATAAATGAGTCTGTACTGAGCCAACTTGGCATAGAGTACCAGGTATTGTCAAGAGAACAGTTAGAGGAGTTGACTGGGTCCTGCACCAGCATTCTAGGCTACATCCAGTTAGAGGTGAATTGCCCTTGCGGGTGGAGACTATCACTGTTTAACTCTGAGGTGGTAGCTGCCAAAAACATTAACTTTTGTTTTGTTTTTGGTAGGAATCTACAGGACGCAGCCTACCTGACACTGGATTCACCCCGAGAACCATTGGTGTATGACGACACTACTGTTCTTCAGTTGTCTCCCAAGGTACTCTTAGTCTCCTCACTGCATACCAAGACCACTGGTTTGAAGGTAACTGACCCTGAACCTAATCAGGGAGTGGTCTCGGGAACTGCTCTTCTGTCCTTTAATCAGGTGTCCAAGATCCAAAGAGATCATCGTCAGATCCATTCGGTCATCACTAATATCTACTCCAGGATTCCCGCATCTCGAGCTCCATGCTCCTATTGCCATATAGGAGATGTTGGTCTGACCTGGAAGTACACCAGGGTTTGCTAGTGAAGCGGAACCCAGACAGCTCAGTAGTTCCAGTAGTCACCTTCAAGGTCCTGATTGACCTAGCTGCCGAGACACACCTCCAGAATTCTCACTGGGGGATCGGAAAAATGATTGCAATACTCTGTCGACAAATTTTGCACAAATCTCTGATTATTGTAATCAGGGATATGTGCCAGATGTGTTGGGAATGTCAAACTTGTAAGGTTTCAAGTAAGGTGGTTGCTCTGCCAACCTAGAAAATAGTGACCTCTTCTCCTTTTTTAATTGGTTGCTATCAACCCTGTGAGTCTTCCGATAACCAGTACTGGTTTTATTGGGTGTCTGATGGTAGTTGACATTTATTCCCAGTTGGGTGACGGCAGTACCCATAAGGAATCAGAAGAGCACTACGATATGCCAGGCACTTGAAGACCGAGTTTTTCCTGTTATTCCTCGTGTTCCAGTCTGGATATTGACTGATAGTGGCTCTGAGTTTATTTCCAAGGAATTTACTGAGTTGTTGGAGCGGTACAATATTCTACATGTGAAAACAATTCTGTATAAACCCTCTAATAATGGTGCAGTGGAGCAGGTGAATCGTACCATTGGTGAGTTACTGAGGGTGATTTCTGGGGAATCTCGGAAATGGGACCAGTACTTATCCCAAGCATTTCTCAGCTACAACCATTCCCACCACACTGAGATTGGCTGTACTCGAGCTGAGAACATACTGAATGTTGCTCACAATGTTGAAGTATCTGGTAGCTGTCAGCAAAAACGAGAGACTCGTGGGCTGAAGGACATCTACGGTACAAACCGTTTAAAGAGGGTTCTCTGGTGCTTAAGAAGGTGCATCTGTTGGGACACCTTCTGGCGAGCAACCTCATCCCAAGGTTTGAGGGGGTATTCCATGTTACTAAGGTACACGAGAATAAGGTCACCTATGAGCTGCAGAGACTGGCTGATGGTGAACTGCTAAAAGCTCACCATATCCAGTTAAAGGCCTGGTTTGAGCCTCCAGTTTATCTTAGGAGGCACTTTCTCTGGCATCTGACGGGTCCTGAACCTGTAACAGGGAATCGGAAAAGTCCAAGACTCGTGGATGATAGTCCCACTTCCTCTGAAGTCTCTGAAAGTTCTGGTTCTAGTAGTGGTGGTAACTCCTATGGGGTGGCTGCAGTAGATGCATTCTACATTTTGTCCCGAGATTGTAACAAGTCCCGACGACAGAGGAAAAGTCACCATACTACTAAAGCTATTACTCAGCCTAAGCCCATTCTTAAGCCAGCTAGGACTTATGAGAGTAAAAAAGCACCGGATGATTAGTTGTATCCTCCAGAAAATTTGGATGAGACTCCTGTATTAAAGCCTGAATCATTTCGAGATCATTTGGTCCTCCAACTGTGGGAGAACAGCCCCACTGAAATGTGTGAATCCCCAATTTTATTGCCTGAATTGGTGGTTCACTTTCTTGTGCCCGAATTTCGTATGCCTTAATTCTTAGCTACCTCTTTCCGAGAGGAAAGTGACGTTCAGCCTCCCGGGAGTTGGGAATTCCGGGAAGTTTCCAGTATTCTGTTATTTTAACTACTTTCTGTTGGCTCCAAGAGTCCCAGTCCAGATTGGTCAAGACCTACTAGTTTAGAAAGCCCTGTTTCTGAATCCGCAGTGTCTATCCATCCTGATAATGACTTTATCGGCTTTTGCCACCCAATTGTGACGACCAACTGTCACCTGAAGATCCCCCCTCTAGTGAATTTAGTCCCCATGGACTAGGTCAAAAGGTCCTGTTCCTGACCTACCTTTAGTTAAGCCTCGAGTCCTGGAGTGCAGGCCTCGTCTCACTCACCAGACAAATACTACAGAAAGGAAACCATCCTCCATTCCTGAGTCACCTCAGAATTCAAACCCTTTTCGACATTCTGATGGTAGATTAAGATACCAGTCAGACCTTTAGGCTGAAGTGGCACAGTCAGGTGTATCTAACCTGAGTGCTACAACACTGTTTGGGTGGCCCGAAACACAACTTTGCCCTGAGTCATCGCCTGATTTTTTTGGATTTTTATTGTCCTCTTCTGAGTCTACGGATTCTGTCTATGGTTTACCGCAAAGAATGTCGTTCACCCGCAAATACCAACTGTTATGCGAGGTTATCGATCAATTAAGGACACCCATCTTATACCTGGAGAGTCGCCGGCTTAGCCTATCACCAGTGTTGTGAGAAATTATCATGGTTTGTCAGCAGATTGCTGAATCACGTCGCATATCCCGAGAAAAATTTTTGAAACTCAGAAGAAGAACTATAAATCTCCCACTGAATTAATCTTTGAACAGTTTTTATCAGAAGTTTTGATAGTAATTACAATTTTTTTATCAGTCAGGTTTTGACTCCCACATAGGGGTAGTTAAAAGGCTGTAGAATGGGACACGTTGTGTGAGGAAATCTTTATTTAGTCACGGTTTGGGTAATGGTTGCATTAGTAGTACTTCATATTGACCTTGACAGTTATATTAAATTTAATATATTTTTATTATCTTGTAATACCTGTAGTCCAAAATCCATAAGTTTTGTATTCTTTAGAATTGATTTTGGATTGCAATGAATGTATTTATTTTCTTGACAATTCTTGACTGTATACTGAAAATTTGCCTGTAAATAATGAATTTTTTTTTATTTTGTATGTTATTGAAGCAATGTTGAGAGGAATAGTTTCAAGTCCTGTATCTCCATTGTGTCTGATAGTTCATTGTCTATTCCTGTTGCATTTTTTTATATCATGAAACTTTTAAATAATGTATTTAATGTAATATACATAACTTGATAAGTAGCTGAAGGGATGGATGAATTAAATCTTTTTTAGTTGATCATCCTACCCTTTTACTGAATTTTTTTAAGGTAAAAGTTATTTACTTGAATATATGAAGTTGATGTAGGGCGTTGTTGCTTGTCGTGAGACAATGTTAAGTGGACGAAAGATATAGTGGGGGGGGGGGTTGGAAAAATTAATATTATAGTTGAAAAAAATACAAATTACTCTTTATTTTTTCATTATAATACATTTGTAGTAGAATATCAAACTGTTATCTTTTGGTCCTTCAACCTTGTCTAATTACATTATTATTTCTTGCAGCACGCTCCATTTTCAGTGGCAGCCAAACTTTTATGTGTTGTCATTGTCTAAACCTGGTTGACTGTTCATGCAGATAATGAGCCACAGTGTTGTGGGGTTTTCCTTTAAACTTATAAGTTTTTCCTGTCTTTAGTCTGGAATTTTCTCTGGAAAAAATTGCATGATTCGCACTTGATCATGTTGCTAGTTAGCCTGGAGAAGACTATTAAAAGCAAGCTTGCCTGGAGCTTTTAATTTTGCCGCATGAATTGCTACTTTATTTTATAATCTCTTTGATCTTGAGGCAAGTTACTTGTATTTGAATGTATCCCAAATAGATACACGGTTAGGTATGCCTTTGTTTATACTTATACAGTATGTGGGACCTTTATGAGTGTCCAGCATGTAAATAGTTCTTATTTTCTTTATTTTTTTGGTTATTCAAATCATTTTTTTTTTGTCTTGTTAACTTTGGGAGAGTTGATTCCTATGAGGCTCTGTCGTGGATATATTTATGTCTCTACTTATGTTTTTTGAAGATCTGACTTTTTATACTATAGTTTTGTATCTTTTATCTCAGGAATGATATATTTTTTTCCCTTTTCAAATAAATATTTTTCTTTTTTTATGAAGACAGAATTTCATTCCAATACCTTACACCATTGTGTCACCTTCTCAGCCACTATTTTTTTTATGTTCTTAGTATCATTGTTTTTCCATTTTTTTTTGGTTCCTTAAATAACCTGAAAACGGCTTATCTCAGAAAAATATAATGCAATTATATTTCTAGCTGGGATCCCTTGCCCAGTATAAATCAAAGGGTGGTGCCCAGTGCTACGTTCTGTACCAACCGTGTGTCACACGATCGTACATAGTTAATTTTGTGTATATATTGTGCTTGTATCTTCGCTCTTCCCTCGCAATAAGAAGAACCAGAATAAAGATGTCTGTTTTTGAACATGAAATTTCTTGTTGCTTTGAGCTTTTGTATTTAAAGGAGAGTGTTTTATAATAAACTCACTCAGTTGTTCTCATATTGTCTTTGAGTCACAACCTTCTCTTGGCCCCTCACATTGGTGACCCCAGAAGTCGACTCACTCCTCCCTTCTTCCACCCCCACTCGCCCCTCCATTGTTGGTACTATGGCAGACTCTATGGAAGTTGGCGCTGCGGCTGCCCCATTGAAACTTTCATCGTTCACCAGCGGAGAGGCGTTTGCTTGGTTTCAGCGCGCAGAAGTCCAGTTTCGCATCAAGGCCGTGACTCGCTCAACCACCAAAGCAGATTATATTCTCGCGGCGATACCCAAGGACACCTTCCTGGAAATATCCGACTGGCTCTGTGAACAAGGAGACACTCCAATAGCGGATGACGCCCTCAAAACATACCTTCTGCAGCAATACTCGCCGTGGCCAGCCGCCCATATAGCAGAGATTTTTCAGCTCTCGCAACGACCGTTGGGGGACCAAAGGGCTTCGCTTGCCCTCAGGGAAATAACCAGTATCGCTCGCGTGCAACCAGCCGCAGACAGCTCTCCTCGTGAGGTAAACCTACCTTGTGCCCTTTGGATACGCTGTTTACCTGGATCTATACGCGCTGCCATACCCGATGTCAATAGTTTACCCATAAAGGACTTGATGACCAAAGCCGACGCCCTTATGGACAGCCACTTCAAGACCACCATCAACGCCTCCACCCCTGACGAAGAGGATGCCTATTCAACGTCAACCGAAGCTGACGTGAATGCCGTAGGACATACACGACTACCCCGTGACGTGCCGAAGCAGCAATAAAGCCCCCCAACACCCACCACTCTCTCGCTCCCAAACCAACGACTTCTACAGCCACTTACTACCTCCCATCTGCCGTAGTTTTGCTACTACCAATTCAGATTCAGGGCAACCGTGAAGAAATGTGCCAAGGATTGTCAGTGGCCAAAGAATGTGTAAGTAGGCCATCGCTCGTGGTGGGGGCCTCCCGTATATCTAATCTTTTCTTTTTACATGATGCAGGAACGGGCATGGAATTTTTGGTAGACACGACGTAGTCTGTCTACATCTGCCGACGTCCGGTTGGTAGCTGCCAACGGATCTGCGATACCCAACTACGGTTACAAGAACCTCACATTATTGTTCGGAAACAGAAAATTTAATTGGAAGTTTCTCGTTGCTGACGCCACATTGTCAGTCCTCAGTGCGGATTTTCTCTCTCATTTCCACCTTCTGGTTGATGTCGCCTACTGACGATACGTTAACGCAGATTCGTACTTGTTGATACCTCTTCAACACGCCCCCTTCAACCTCGCTCTCCACATCAGCGCACCCACAGTTGCCTACGCCCACCTACTTACGTCGTACCCGGAGGTGTTCCGTCCAGAACTTCGCCAGACGCCCACGGTTCCTGCCAAGCACGGTATTTATCACCATATCAAGACGACGGGACCCCAAGTCTTCGCAAAATTCAGACGTCTAGCACCGGAACGATTGGCAGCCGCCAAACAAACCTTCACCAAAATGGAGGAAATAGGCCTTTGCCAAAGGCCTCCAGCCCATGGTCGTCACCCTTACACATCGTTCTGAAAAAATACGGCTCCCTCCATCCGTGCGGGGATTACAGGCGCCTGAATATGCAAATAGAACTGGATCACTACCCCCTCCCAAAAATTGTCGATGTGACCTCTTACCTGCAAAAAGGTTTTCTCTATGCTCGACCTCCTGAAGGGGTATTATCAGGTACCTATGAACCTAGAAGACATCGCCAAGACTGCCATCATCACTCCGTTTGGTTCATACACCTTCAATTACTCCTTTTTTGGCCTTCGTAATGCTGGGGCCCCGTTTCAACGTCTCATGGATGTCATCTTAGGGGACCTCCCTTTCTGTGTATGTTATATATACGACATACTTATGTTTTCCTTCACAAAAGAGGAATGCCTCCGTCACCTGCGCATCGTGCTCAACCGCCTGCAACAAAACGGCCTTGTAGTCCGGTACGACAAGTGTACCTTTGGCGCCAACGAAGGTAGCAACCGTTCAGGAATTCCCCGCGCCCTCTACTGTCAAAGCTCTGCAGGAATTCTTGGGCATGATCAACTATTATCACCGTTTTCTGCCAGCCATTGCCTCCACTCTTGCTCCCCTCTACGCCTCCCTCAAGGCCAAGCCAAAGGACCTGAAGTGGGGTCCTCTTCAAGAAGCGGCCGTCTGCAATGCAAAGAAGGCCCTATCAACTGCTGTGGCTCTCACTTTTCCTATCGCACATGCCCCTCTCCTTCTCTCCTTCTGATGCCAGCAACGTCGCTACTGGTGCAGTACTCAAACAGGTGGTCAATGGCTCGCCCCGCCCATTAGCCTTCTTCAGCAGAAAACTGTCCAAGGCAGAATCGGGTTATTCTACCTTCGATCGTGAATTGCTGGCAGTGCACTTGGCGGTCCGTCACTTTCGCCATTTCTTAGAAGGCACGCCCTTTGTCATTCGCACAGACAACATGCCTCTGGTGCACGCCTTCACTCGACAGTCTGACGCCTGGTCCGCCCGGCAACGCCGACATCTCTCCGCCATGGCTGAATACAATTGCACCCTTCAATACATCCCTGGGAAAATGAATCCCATTGCTGATGCCCTATCAAGAAACACGTTGGCTGCCGTTCAACAAGGATTGGATTATAACGCCCTGGCTGAAGCCCAACGACCGGATCCAGAGTATCAAGCATGTAGGACATCCTGCACGTCCCTCCGTTGGGAAGACTTCCCCCTCAAAGACTCCAACACCACCCTCCACTATGATGTCAGTACTGGTAAACCGCGAGGTTGGGTTCCTGCCCCCATGCGCAGGCAGGTGTTTGATTTCATTCACGGCCTTTCACATCCCTCGTGCTGTTCTATTGCACATCTGCTGAAGACGAAGTTCATTTAGCAAGCCATTTCAAAGGATGGTAAGGATTCGGTCTGTGCCTGTACTTCTTGCCAGACTTCCAAAGTACATCGACACACGGATTCAAGAGTGGGCACCTTTCCTCAACCTCAGTGTCATTTCGCACACATTCACGTCAACGTTATAGGCCCCTACCCACATCACAAGGACATCGTTACCTGTTTACCGTCATCATCCGCTCCACTCGTTGGCCGGAAGCCATTCCCATGGAAACTGCAACGTCCGCCTCATGTACATCTGCCTTACTCTCAGGATGGATTGCAAGATTTGGTATCCCTGAGCATATTACTTCTAACAGGGGTACCACTTTCACCTCTCAAATGCAAACCTCATTAGCGAATCTCCTGGGCATCAACCTACATCACACAATGGCCTAAACCCGCTGCCAAGGAATGGTTGAACATATTCATCGCACCCTCAAAGCAGCTTTGATATCCTGCTGCTAGGATTTCAACTGATTTACTCAGCTTCCCTGGGTCCACTTGGGACTAATGACCACTCCTATAGATGCCCTCGACGTTTCGGCGGCTGAAATAGTGTATGGCGACCCGTTGGTCGTCCCTGCCAAATTTTTTCCTTCTACAACCTCCTCCGACGATCTCCAGTGTATACGTCTCGTCGTGGGAAAATTTACTCCATGCCGCCAGACTTACAAGCCCCAAGCAAAGCATCACATACCAACAGACTTGCACTCTGCAACGCACGTCTTCCTGTGCAACGACACTAGCAAGCCACCGCTAACGCCCCTTTACACGGGCCCTTTCCTTGTGATCTGACGCAGTCCGAAAGCATTCCTACTAAACATTCGTGGCAAAGAAGACCAGGTCTCCATAGATCATCTAAAACCTGCTTATCTCATGCCAGATGACCCGCCTACACTTCACCTCTATAGATCAGGGCGTCCTATTTACCATGTGGAGTATGTCATTTTTAGGGGGGGAGCCATATACCAACCATGTGTCACACGATCGTACATGGTTCATTTTTTGTATATATTAAGCTTGTATCTTTGCTCTTCCCTCGCAATAAAAAGAACCAGAATAATCATGTCTGTTTTTCTCCTCTGTAACAGTGTCTGTTTTTTAACATGAAATTTCTTGTTGCTTTGAGCTTTTGTATATAAAGGAGAGTGTTCTATAATAAACTCACTCAGTTGTTCTCATATTGTCTTTGAGTCACAACCTTCTCTCGGCCCGTCACAGTTCTCTTGACCTTTTACCGAGATTTTTTGGGAATTCCACCGTTTTACCTTTTTGTGTAGTGAATGTTGGAGTGTGGTTGGTATTCGGACACTAGGCAGTTTGGGTGCTACCTCTGGCCGCAATCCGTAAATCACTACAATGTAAGGTTCTGTCATCGTTTGCTTTGGTTGTATTACCCTTTACTATGGCTTCGACACATCCTCATCACCAAAGAAATCCCGATTATATTATTATTATTATTATTATTATTATTATTATTATTATTATTATTATTATTATTATTATTATTATTATTATTGCTATTATTATTATTAGTATTACTAGGTAAGCTACAACCCTAGTTGGAAAAGCAAGTTGCTATAAGGGCAAGGGCTCCTACATGGAAAAATAGCCCTTTGAGGAAAAGATATAAGTAAATAGATAAACCATATAAAAGGAAATGAAAAATATAAATAAAAATATTTCAAAAACATTAATGAATGACTTAAGTAAGCCTGCTTAATATGAAATCAGTTGCTGCGATTTTGAAATTTTGAAGTTCTACTGATTCAATTACCCGATTAGGAAGATCAATCCCTAACTTGGTCACAGCAAGAATAAAACTTCTGGAGTACTGTGTTGTGTTGAGCTTCATGATGGAGAAGGCCTGACTAATAGAATTATCTACATACCTAGTATTACAAAAAGGATGGAACTGTCAGGGAAGACCTGAATGTGAAGGATGGTCAGAATTATAGAAAAAACTTATGGAACAAGGATAAGGAACTAATTGAACGACGGTGTCAGAGATTGACCTCTAGATCAGTAATAAGAAATTTAATAAACCATAGGTTTCTGTTCAACAAATTAAGAGGAAAATCAACAGCTGGAGACCAGACAGGAGAACAATACTCTAAGCAAGGTGAAAGGAAAGAATTAAAACACTTCATCAGAAAAGATTGATCTAAAAAAATTTTAGACTTTTTTTTGTGCAATTCTCAAAAGTACATTCTCTTTCGAAAATCACACATAAGATTTTACGTCATACGAAGTTAAAGAAACCGTATCAATACTGAGATCCAGATGTTGAGGAGCGACTGTCCTTGGCCTACTTACAATCATACTTTGAGCTTTATTCGGATTCAGCTTCATTCCCCAAAATTTACACCATGCAATAATTTTAGCTAGATCTCTATTAAGGGATTCAGCAATCCCTGTTCTATATTTAGTAGAAGGAATTGATGTAAAAAGAGTAGCATCATCTGCATATGCAACAAGCTTGTTTTCTAGACCAAACCACATGTCATGTGTATATAGAATGAAAATTAATTGGCCAAGAACAGTCCCCAGAGGAACACCAGATGACACATTCCTATACTCACTATGGTGCCCATCAACCACAATTTTTTGCAATATATTACTTAAGAATTCAATAATGGTGCCACGAAACGACGAACCCACTCACAACTGTTTGAGTTTGAAAACAAGTGCATCAGGATTAACACAGCCAAAGCAGCACTAAAATCAAGGCCGAATTTACGAACTTCCTAACCATAATCAAAGGCTTCCTATATAGCATTGGAGATTGTAAGAAGGGCATCACATACTCCTAGGCCTTTACAAAAGCAAATTGTAAAGTAGGGAAAAATTATCACCTTTAACAAACCTATTAAGACGTTTTGACAAAAGACGTTCCAAAACTTTATATAACATAGGAGTTCTATAAATTGGGTGGTAATCAGTTGGACTTGAGCTACCAAAAACTCATTTACATAGTGGAGTAATATTACCAATTTTCCAACAAGTGCTCAAAGCTCCTCTTCTTGCTAAATTGTGCAAAATAACAGATAACTTTCAGCTAAGAAATATGCAGCTTTTATAAAAAAAAAAAAACAAAGGTAAAATGCTATATGGGGGTACACCTCCATGATGATCAAGGTCCTTCAAGAGAGCTTGAATTTCATGAGATAAAAAAAAATTAAACTAGTTAGTTCAGCCTCAAGAAAACAGGAATGAGGAAGTTCGAGTTTATCATTACTCTGCATGCTGTCAAACACATCTGCCAAAAGGGTTGCCTTTTCCTTTGGACAGTGAGTGATAGAGCCACCTTGTTTATGTAAAGATGGAAGTGCTGCATCTACACCAATGAGTGCAGATTTAAGGGTAGTCCACCACTCATGCTTCTAGGTTGTGCGAGAAAGGGCCACTTTTATGGTTGAATTGTATTCTTTCTCAGTTGAAGCATAAAATCTCTGAGCAAAAGATCTAAGCTAAGTATAACTATTCCTGGTGAAATCTCTCTATTACCCTTCCAAACATGATAGGCCTCCTGCTTCTCCAAAAAAGCATGTCTTCAATCATAATTGAACCATGCTTTGTCCTTTACATAAGACTGTCGTAAATTCTTTAGGGTAAAATACCTGTGACCATCAACTCTTTTTATATGCATTCCATAGGTGTTGCCTTGGGCATGGGACCGGTAACAATTTCTGACAAATCATGAAAAGCCATTGTCTTTCATTTTTAATCTTAGGTCTTTCCTAAAGATGATAACATACGACTTCCAGCTCCAAAGTTTGTGTGTTACGCCTGCCAGACCTACCTGGCCTCCTTTTGTGGCCCTGACTTTTCTTAAAGTCTGGATTCTCTTAATGTATTAATATATATGGCTTATTTGAAAAATGAAAAACATGTTTTATATGGAATATTTATTATCAATCGAATGCCAAGTCACAAACCTACCAATTAGCTACGATGGTGAAGATGGGGTGATTTCAATTCTAAGAACAGAAAACCGGATTTCGACAGGTATATGTACAGAAAAATTGTCACTGACTTTCATCTTTCTTCGTGGCTGAGTAATATGGTCAATGGCATACCAGTATCCTGGACCAGGGTTCAAAACCCTGCCGGTCAGATACTATAGTCTCTGAATGATTTTGCCTGGGGCTCTGATCCCGAGGTCGTTAAGAGAATCCAGACTTTAATGTATTAATATATATGGGTTTTTGAAATAAGAAAAACATATTTAAATTTGCAAAATTTATCATTAATTAATGCCAAGTCCCAAACCTAGCAATTAGCTAGGATGGGGAAGATGGGTTGATTTAAAGCATAAGTACAGGAAACCTGTCTTCGACAGGTATATGTACAAAAGAATTGTCATTGACTTTTTATCCTTCTTCGTGGCTGAGTGGTATAGTCAATGGCATACAAGTATCCTGGACCAGGGTTCGAAACCCAGCAGGTCAGATACTATAGTCTATGAGGGATTTCGTCTGGGGCTCTGATCCCGATGTCGTTAAGAGAATCCAGACTATAATGTATTAATATATATGGCTTATTTGAAATATGAAAGACACGTTTAAATATGCAAACTTTATCATTAATCGAATGCCAATTCCTAAACCTACCAATTAGATACGATGGAGAAGATAGGTTGATTGAATTCTAATTACAGAGACCTGAATTCGACAGGTATATGTACAGAACATTGTCATAGACTTTTATATTTTTTCGGGGCAATCAGATACTATAGTCTTTGAGTGATTTGGCCTGGGGCTCTTATCCCGAGGTCGTTTAAAAACTCCAGACTTTTTATGTATTAATATATATGGTTTTTTTGAAATATAAGAAACACGTTTAAATGTGCCAAATTCATCATTTATATATATATATATATATATATATATATATATATATATATATATATATATATATATATATATATATATATATATATATATATATATACATATATATATTTATAAATATTATATATATATATATATATATATATATATATATATATATATATATATATATATATATATATAAAATTTGTAGGCTGTAATTATGTTGAAAGATGTAAAAAGTGTTAGACACAATAACTCTGTAGGTCAAAAGCGAGAT
>NC_090726.1:81205117-81222617 GCF_036898095.1 Palaemon carinicauda | reverse complement strand
TTTAAGATTCCATAAAAATTATATTGGTAGAAAATCATTACTAATTCTATCATTCGATCCAAAATTCTTATATTTATTTCAGTTATTATAATGTTGAATGAAAAATCTTTATTACCTTATCGGCATTATAGACATCGACTATTATATTTTCAGTATCCAGCAAATCAAATCACCGATAGTCACAATATCACAATATTGGCTAAAAAATCCTGTTTAAATTCCATGAAGGGGGGTCTGTCATGGAGACAGGGAAAAATTCAAATTCCATTAAGTGGTGAAATCACATCGTGAAATCGTTCCAATCTCCCCTACCAAAAAACATTTTTCAATTTCACTCTAAAATCTATAATTATTTCTTTATGGTGTCCATTTACTGAAAGTTCCATTAGAACCCTTTATCTATTTGAACACACTTTCTCTTTTTTTTATTTTTTTTTTTTACTCTGTTATCGTTATATTTCAGGAAAGATTAAATGGCTCGTATTTTTGTTCTTACACGATTAAGATCGATTCTCAAGTTACTTAGATTAAGAATTTAATGTTATCCGTGACCAAATTACTTAGTTAACCTACCTGACCTACGCTATCGAAAAGCCATCAACAAAGAGAATACTGTACATCATAGAGCTCATGCAGTGGAAATGAAATATAAAAAACATAGTTAGACTCCTGTATACTTTAAGTATTAGAGTGTAGATAACAATATCTATGCTGATAACTCCAATTTTTTTATATTTCATGAATTTAGGGACCATCCCAGTTAATGTTTATCTAAACAGGTCATATAAAAAATCCGGAGATTACTAATTATTATGTGGAGGTTCAGCCTGATTTCCCGTTCTTCGAGTGACTTTTTTTTTTCTTTTTTTTTTTTTTGAATTAAGACATCTGTCACATATGGCTTTGAGAGACTCTGAGTCTCGCATCAACTGTAGCGAGGTATCTTTGTCTTTTGGGCTGACATTGCATGAGTTAGAGAATCAGGAATAAAGCATCATTAATCTAAAAAATAACAAGAATATGCCAAGGACTATTTGTAAGCAGACATTGTGGATTATACCATTCTGAACACATTCATCGAATGGATGATATAGTAAGACCAACTGCTAAATGAACATCCTAAAATCTGTGATGATATACGTATATCAAGACACCAACCTCTTATCCAGTTATGAATATAAAACCAGGAGTGGAACTTGAAGAAATTATATCAGGATAATCTTTCCTTAAAAAAACACATCCAGGTATTATCCTTTTACCTTTCTGGCATCTTTTTTTAGATGAGGCTGCTGCCCAGTGCACCGTTTTACCCGTAGCTGCCACCCAAAACATTGCAGATTTTTACTGTATATCAATGGAAAATTAAGGTTCCTATTACATTTACTAGTTTCCAGTTACAAACCCATAAGCCTATTATAAGGAAATGTTAGTAGCATAAAAGAAGATCTCACATTTCAAAGATAACAGTAATAGACATGCAGTATATAGGATATTAAACTGAAAAGTTATTTCTACTAACTGGGAGAGCCCATTGAATCTTCATATTGCCAGCTATACACTTGTAGAAAGTGACTTGTAATTGCAAGATAATAGTCAGTACCCTAAAAAAAACTTCATACATTTACAAGTTGATAGTTAGAACAAAAAAAGAGAACGTTACAATTATGAATATACAAAAATAATAATAGAAGAACATGATATATGACTAGCATATCAGGCAAGGATTAACCATACTATCTGGAATGGAATGGAAAAACAGGAAATAATTCCAGGAGTCTGACAAGTAGAGGGCCACTTGCTAGATGGTGTTTATAGATTGCACTGCTTGCAGGTCAGTGTATGGGGCACAGAAAAACCGATATATAACTCCTTATTATCATGATTACCACCGGTTATCATATGTTTTATTGGTCTTTTGTAACCCTTTTGCACGGGTATGGGCTCCTGCTGTACGGAGAGATGTATTGACCTTGGTTCAATTGTCTTTAGACAGTTTGAAAACCCTGCAGTGTCAATCAGGACAGTATCAAGAGCCACCCGCTGCTTCTTTGATTGCTTTTAGTCTTTGTTGCATAGAAGCCTGGTATTATAAATGCATAGGACGAGGGATATACATAAATAGCCAATGCGCTCCTTGAAGACACTGCGACAGGTCTTCACTGACTTCTTCTGCTACCTTTCATATATCTCATTCTGAGCTTAGATACCGCATCACCATTATCACATGAATAAAATGACCCAGTCTCAACCCCAGTCCCTAGCAACAGTGTAACAACTAGCCAAGTAGAAGGGCAAATACATTTCACTACAGGGGATGCTATTAATCCTTTGCCTAGAAAAGGCCACCAACCTGGCAACATACAAATTCATGACCTAGTCTAGGGAACATCTTGCTGGGATACAAGAAGAGCTTAAATGAAAAAATTGTAATATAATGGGATTTACTGAAATTAGAACTTAGTAATCTTATATGGAGTTAAAAGAGGATCATTTATTTTTTAGGTGACATAAAAGAATTTTGTAATACTAGTGATAGAATTGCATGATCAATTATCAAACTATATAAGAAGTATAAACTAAAATCATTCTATCATATGCACTAGTAACATCCCATAAAAAAAAGGCGGAATCAAAACTTTTTTTTTAGAAGATCTGGAGTTTTTTTTTTTTTAATGACTCAATTTACATAGGTTTTTGGGAGATTTCAATGCTAAAGTAGGTCAAAAGAAGAAATGAGAATTAGCAGTATAAAAAAAGAAACAGAAAATGAGCACAGAGAAGCCCATATGGATAAACAACAGACAAAATAGATGTTATTCTCAGTGATAAAAAGTTAATTTAATTAAAGATGTAACAGTGTAAAACAAGTTGAAGTCAACGGACTATGGTATGGTGAGAATAATTTTTTATATATAGCTAAGAAAGGAAAGGATAATTTAAAAAAAAAAAAAAAAACACTTGTGATAAGAGCAAAATGTGATGAGTATGCATTACAAATAAGGTACTTCCAGCTGCATAATAAAATGGAAGAAAGTAAAGAAGAAACGAACAGTAATTTAACAGAATTTGTATTGGAATTAGAACAAGAGATAGGTGAACATTTTCCTAAACAAAATCTTGGAAAACTGTCAGAAAAGACGAAAATCTAATAAAGAGAATATTCGAGATTAGTGCAAAATCCCAGAGAGATGAAATAGAATTAGCAAAGCTATCCAAAAGGAAAGAACAAAATAAAAATCATAGGCAATCGCATATACAATCAGACCAGAATAGAGGAAACTTTAAAGAAATCGTATGGGAGCCAATGTTTTCTTTATAATAAACAAACACTAATATTTTCTTTTGTTAGCTGTAGTTCATGATTAGTCTTAGTGAGTGGATCTCCTGCTTCATCATCATCAGATCCCAGAAGTTCCTGGCCTATATTAGTATACGTCTTCTCATCATCTCCACACCTACACATCTCTGGTCAGCTGAGGCCCTAGGATTGACATAAACAGTGGGAACTGCAACTGTTCTCCCTACACCCACTTTTAATGGGAGGAGTAACTGTGGCTGGAGCTGTTAGATCCCCAGTTCAGACTGGCACTAGTCTATTAATGCTGGTAGTAGCTGAGAGTGGGGAATGTCATCCTGATTCCGCACCCTGTGTTCAAAGGTTAAAGGCCACTCATGAATGGTAGAGGCCAGGGGCTGTGACATTACCTTAGGTAGCAGAACATTGCCCTAGAGTCTGATCATTTATATATATATATATATATATATATATATATATATATATATATATATATATATATATATATACGTGTGTGTGTGTGCGTGTGTGTGTGTGTGTGTGTATTTATGGCCACTGCCCAAACTCCCTCTCCACACAAGCTAGCACTTTGGAAGGCCTGCAAATGACTGCTGATGACTTAAGAGGTAGACCTATAAGCTCTCACTAACTCCCCATCGTTAGCTCACAAGTATAGTGAGGTTGCAGAAACTGAAAAAAACTATTCAGCTTGATGGTGACTCAAACCCCAGGCGGGTGATCACCAGTCCTGGTAATGAGCTCGAACTATGGATTGCAGTTAGACAGGTTTGAATCCTCTAATTGTTTCTTGGTGAAAAGCTTTCCTCTGAGATCATCAACATCCACCAAATTTTTGCAGGCTCATTGAGAATACAGATATCATCTCAATGGAGCATATGCTCAGTGTTTGACAACAGGTGAACTTCTTGCCAGCAAATATCTGTTATATCTCTTATATCTGTTTCGAGAAAGCATGAAATAATAGTAAGGCTTAAGCTTTTACAGCCCAAATGCATTCACGTCTGGCCGCAGTGCAGTTGCTCACCTGTGGTTTCCCACACCAGAAGTGATGGAAATGGTGGACTGCGGGGATAAACACATCAATATCAGGTGACTGAATATAAATTTATGTTTCTCCTCTTCGAGCAGTATCTAGACTCTGGAAAATACGTCTTCTGTCAGCTTCTTCATGGGAGCTGTAGAGATGTTGAACATCTCGAGAGTCTAGCATCTCCTGCCACGAAGTAACTGAAAAATGTGGGTCAACCCTCAAAATGGCGGAGTGCTATGTCCTTGCTTATTTTCGTCGTTATTGATGTTGTGGTTCTCCAATGAGCACTGTCAGAAGCCAAATATTGTGTGTTATTAAAAACTTCTTTTAGAGACTCTTTTACACTTATAAGTTTACCAACGAATGTTTTTATCATAATATTTTAGTTTTCTTTTTTAACCTAGGTTATTTGCATAGTTTTGTTTGCATAATGAATTGCAAACAGTAAGACCTAATGAATTAGATCAGAAAACTACATTTATGGCTTCCAGTAATAACGTTATTTGAAAAATAAGATGTATAAAATCAAATATGTTGTCGAAAAAATTGGCTTTCATGCCTTTAATATTAAAAAAAGATCAAGGTATAGTTGAAACTATCGCTCAAATTTATTGGCGAAAATATTAGCAGGCTATGGGGCCAATCATTCACGAATCTCGTGATAATTATTCAAATTATACATGAGAAATAAATTAGAATATTATTTCCAAATATTTCTACAATTGTATTTGATTTTTTCCATTTTAAGAAACGACCCTTGATGTTGTCTGCAACCAAATCAAACACCACGGGTATCAAATGAACTCTATATACGTTATTTTTATATAAATTTGGGGATGAAAATAAAAAATATTGGTTTATTCCTTATATTCAAGTGTGGTGTAGAGACCAGTTATAGTGCATCCTCAGCAGTGATGAAGAAATATCGATTTTTTTTTGTTCTAAAAGGCGTAGCAATTGCTGGTTCTCTTGTTTCTCGACAATATTATCACGATATGAACTAAGCTACGTAATTATGGATAATCTCCATATTGAAACCTGAGATTCTTACTTGTCTTCAATAGAATTGTAGATACGAAAATAAGGTATAACTAAAGAAACCATATATATATATATATATATATATATATATATATATATATATATATATATACATATATATACATACATATATATATATATATATATATATATATATATATATATATATATATATATATATATATATATATATACACACACACACACATATATATATATATATATATATATATATATATATATATATATATATATATATTTTTTTATATATATATATATATATATATATATATATATACATATATATATATATATATATATATATATATATATATATATATATATATATATATATATATATATATATATGTATATATATATGCATATGTATATGTGTATGTATATATATATATATATATATATATATATATATATATATATATATATATATATATATATATATATATATATATATATATATGTATATATACACACACACACATATATATATATATATATATATATATATATATATATATATATATATATATATATATATATATATATATAACGGATTTTGAGCGAAGCGAAAAATCTATTTTTGGGTGAGATAGCCAAGTCGTCCTGATGGAAGTTCCTATAGGGTAGCTTCCTAGGGTATATTACAACTACGGCGATATTCCCAGAGAATTTACCTTAAGGTACCAGAATTCTAACTCCTGGAGCGAGTATCCCTCGTGAAAGGGATATCGCGACATATCAGAGGACGTATTCTAGACACGTCACATGGCAATCTACGACCTGAACAGAGATTTCGTCTCGTAGGAGGTGATTGACGAGATACGAATTCGGGAAAGAAAAAGGGGAGCCGCTCCCAAGGCTTCCCTATCCCCCGATTCGTATGCGTGCCTGGCGCCAATCCTGGCGCCATCTGTATTCCTTGTAGCGTACACGAGGTGCTACAGATACTGTATGTAGGGAGGGGTCCTACAGCCCTTTCTTAGAAAGGCAAGGGCGGGTCCATCAGGACGACATGGCTATCTCACCCAAAAATAGATTTTTCGCTTCGCTCAAAATCCGTTTTTTGGGCTCAAGCCATGTCGTCCTGATGGAAGTGTACCAGAGCATTACTGTATCTGTGGATTCTCAGAACGTGCCGTACTCCCCGGAGGTATTTATTCCCGGTCGACTAGACCTAGAGACCTAATATGTTACCGTTATACATCTTTTCAACTAACTATAAACTATGTTAGAGCTTCCTGCCCCCTACAGGGAAGAGTCCTACTAGACTCTGGAAAGTCTCGAAGAGTACATATATCTATGTATGAATACCAGGCAAGCTAATATAGTGGTCTCGCCCTATATTAAGTAAAGCATAGTTTGTATAGAACCACTGCGTCAATATATTGACCAGTAATCCGCACAATACTTGTATTGGACAAAGGTTTATATCCGCATAGGAAGAAACTAATAAAACCGCCCTCGTCCCTTTATGGGACGGAGTCCTCCCATTAGGGGACTTACATAAACCAATGCAACATAGCTTGCATAACAGAACAATTCTATCAGAATTATCCCAGATAAGATACATAGAATTAAAATGCTCAATTTTACCAATAAATTGACACAGGTGAAAGAGACGCAAGGTTCTCAAGAACAAGTTTATTGACAGACAATAAACAGACAGGTTAACAACAAATATATATATTTATATAAAAGAGGATAACCCAAAACTTTAAGCATAAGTATGATAGTAAACAGAACTTGTTTATCTGAAAGAAAAACCATTAAACACCACTTTAATAAGATACCAAGGTATCAAGTCATAAAAAGTCTGTATTACAAATCAATCACATTAGCGTTAGAAACGCTTGGCACACATGTCTGAACTTATGCTAGGTTCACCTTTGAAAGAAGGAACAGTCTATATGGGCACTTGGTGCCCTCATTTAGTTTGTAGTACAGTATGTACCTACACACTCACCCTGGACTTAATCGTCCCAATTAAGACCACTGTTCCTCGCAGAGTTAAACAGTAGGGTTAACTACATGACCCACTGCTACCACAGATCTCTTAAGTTCCTCTACTTGCTTCGCATAGTGGCGAAAGAACACCCTGGAAGACTTCCAGCCCGTGTATGAACGGAGATGTTCAAAATCCATACAATTAAAGAAATTTAGGGATGAGGCAACTTTCCTCGGATCGTGACCTGCGGGTGTACTGTCAGGATCCGCTCTGCGAATAAAATATGTGATTTTCGCTCTGAGTTGATTCAGAGATAAATTTGAGCCTGATGTTTCTCCCCTGAATAGTTGACCACCCTTGAAGTCTGAAGTTCTACGAAGATAGACCTTTAGACATTCTACTGGACATAGAGATGCATCTTTTCTCAGAGGGCAGATTCTCCAGGGACCCCACCTGTTGGTGGGTAACTCATTCTTGGCGAGAAACGTAGGATCCGGAAACAGGTTCAGCTCCCCCCCATCCAGGAACTGAACACGACCTGCCTCTCTCGAGAGGGCTACGATCTCACTAACCCTGGCCCCGGACGCGAGTGCAAATAGGAAAATAACTTTTTGCGTCAAATCCTTTAACGCACATTCTTCATTGCTCAACAGGGAGGCGAAATGAAGAACTTTGTCTAAAGACCATGAGATGGGCTTTGGAGGTGCTGAAGGTCTGAGCCTAGCGCAGGCTTTCGGAACTTTATTGAAGATCTCGTTACCTAGGTCGATCTGGATGGCAAATAAAATGGGTCTCATCAAAGCAGATTTACACACTGAAATCGTGTGGATGAAGAAAGATAAGCAGAAGTCTGTTGAGATCTCCTGCGGATTCTTTGCCTTTACAAAGGCCACCCATTTTCTCCAAGATGACTCATATTGCCTTCTAGTCGATTTGCACTTATATTCCTCTAGGAAGTCTATGCTGGCTTTCGAAATCCCGAAACGCTTTCTCACCGCTAGGGCGAGAAAATCATGAGCTGCAGGGTCTGGGTTTTCTGTAATGAAGCGCAGACAGTCGACTTCTGGACTCGCTGGGTCAGAACTGGATGTGGTAGCGGCACGAACTTCATCTGTAGTTCCAACGCCAAGGGGAACCACATACTGTTCGCCCACTTGTGGGCCACTATTGCCGCTACCCCCTTGAAGGATCTCAGTTTGTTGAGGACCCTCAACAGAAGGTTGTGAGGAGGGAACAGATAAATCCTGGACCATCTGTTCCAGTCGAGGGACATTGCGTCCACTGCTTCCGCTAAGGGGTCCTCGTACGGGGACACGTACAGGGGCAACTTCTTGTTGTCTTTCGTCGCAAAGAGGTCTATTTGCAGTTCTGGGACTTGATTCAGAATGAAGGAAAATGATCCTGCGTCTAAGGACCATTCCGACTCTATCGGTGTGAACCTGGATAGAGCGTCCGCTGTCACATTGCGGACTCCTTGAAGGTGAACTGCCGACAGGTACCACTTCTTCTTTTCCGCCAATCGGAAAATGGCTAACATCACTTGGTTGAGAGGTGGTGACCTCGACCCTTGTCGATTCAAGCATCTCACAACCACCTCGCTGTCCGTCACCAATCTTATGTGGATCGAGTGACGCGGGGAGACTTTCTTTAAGGTAAGGAGCACTGCCCTAGCTTCTAGAAAGTTTATATGAAAGGTCCTGAATAGCTTGGACCAAGTCCCCTGGACTTTTTTCCGATGAGAGTGACCTCCCCATCCCTTCTTTGAGGCGTCTGAGTGAATCGTCATCGACGGGGGAGGTGGCTGAAGAAGAACCGACTTCTTTAGATGTCTGGCTTGGGACCAAGGTCTGAGAAGAGTACGTAGCCGAGGCGGCACTGGTCTTCTCAGGTCTCTTCGCGCGTTTGATGCATACCTTCTCCAAACTCCGGTTGCATCCTTTAGCTGTGCTCTTAGCACTGGGTCTGTCACTGAAGCAAACTGGAGAGAGCCTAGTACCCTCTCCTGTTCGCGTCTTGATATCCTTTCGGAATCTAGAAGTCTCTTGACAGAGCCCGCTATCTCCTTCCTTTTCTTCGTCGGGATGGAGAAACTGTGTGACAAAAAGTCCCAGTGGATTCCCAGCCACTGGAACTTTTGGGATGGAGAAAGTCGAGACTTTTTTCTGTTGATCTTGAAGCCTAGGTACTCTAGGAACTGGATCACCTGACTGGAAGCTTGCAAGCATTCGGTCTCGGATGCTGCCCACACCTGCCAGTCGTCCAGGTAGGCTACTACCTGAATTCCCTTTAGGCGTAATTGTTTGAGAACTGCGCTCGCAAGCTTCGTGAAAATCCTTGGGGCTATGTTTAGCCCGAATGGCATGGCTCTGAAGGCGTACAGTCTCCGTTGTAGCCTGAACCCTAGGTAGGGGGAGAGTCGACGGCTGATTGGAATGTGCCAATAGGCGTCTGACAAGTCTATAGAGACTGAGTATGCCCTCTTGGGCAGTAAGGTCCTTATGTGTTGCAGTGTTAGCATCTTGAATTTGCAATTCACTATGAACTTGTTGAGTGGTGACAAGTCCAGAATGACTCTGAGCTTTTCCGAGTCTTTCTTGGGAACACAAAACAGCCTCCCTTGGAATTTGATGGACTTCACCTTTCGGATCACATTTTTCTCCAACAGTTCTTGAACGTACTCCTCCAAAACGGGGGTGGAGTGTTGGAAAAACCGAAGGCATGGGGGTGGAGTGCTGTACCAGCTCCAACCCAGTCCATTCTTGAGTAGGCTTTGGGCCCAGGGATCGAAGGTCCAGCGATCCCAAAATTTCATCAGTCTCCCTCCTACCGGTATCATTTCACTTGGACTGCCGTCCTGAGGTCTTGCCTCCCTGACCACGACCACCTCTGAATCCCCTTCCCCTTGAGGGGCGCCTAGACGAGCCTCTGGCTGCTCCTCTAGGTTTTGCACGAAAGGAAGAAGACTGTCCTTCGAACGTTGGGGTGAATGTGGTTGACTGACCTGGCACAGCCTGGTGTACCCACTGAAAAGCAGTCGGGGTTTGTGCCACCATCTGGGGCACTGGAGGCAAAGGCAATTGCAGTTGCTGTTGCTGTCTATAAGGCTTGGCTGGCCGAGATGGTAGCCTAGTCCTCATATTCTTCCTCTTTGGTTGAGGACCCTCATCCGGGGAAGATTTTCTTTTGATAGCCAGGCCCCACTTCTGGAGAAGGTTTCTATTCTCCACGGCGGCCTTATCAACAACCTCTTTGACTACATCGGTAGGGAAAAGGTCTTTTCCCCAAATGTTGGAGGAGATTAACCTCCTTGGCTCGTGTCTCACCGAAGCCCCGGTGAACACGAACTCCCTGCAAGCTCTCCTTGCCTTGATGAAGCCATAAAGGTCCTTCGTCACTGTGGCTAGGTGAGACTTAGCCACTACCATGAACATTTCAGGGACCTTAGGGTCACTTGCCATTGTCTCAAGAGTAGTCTGATGAGACATTGAGGCAGCCAGTCTTTCTTTGGTCTCGAACTCTCTTCGTAAAAGAGATTCGGACAGCTTGGGGAGGTCCTCGCCGAATTGCCGTCCGGCAATATCAGCCTCCAACTTTCCCACTGAGAATGTCAGATGGATATCCTTCCAGTCTTTGTGGTCCATAGGCAGAGCCAGCGACAAGGGTTTACACTCCTCCAGGGAGGGGCAAGGCTTGCCGGCCTCGACTGCCTTTAGGACAGCCGCAAACCCTTTCTGTAAAAAGGGGAAGGCTCTATCAGGAGAGGACACAAAAGAAGGGAGCTTCTTGCTCAATGCAGCTATCTTCGAATTAGAGAAGCCCCTCTCTTTCATCGAGGATGAAAGTAGGGCTTGAGCCTTAGCGTGGTCCATAATAATGACCTCCTTTGGCTCTGTCTCCTCCCTTGAAGCTGGTTCTTTTCTCAGCCGGACATAGCAGTCCGGATATGATGCCTTGCTGGGCCAGAATTCTACCTCCTCTAGGGGAACTGAACCCAGCTTATCCGAGATGACGATCTTTCCAGTCGTCATCGGCATGTGCTCAGCATACCTCCATGGGTTAGCATCTGAGCATATGGGAAGGTCTTTCACATTGAGCCTTTTCTGGGGCCCATGTGATTCTGCTAGGGACTGCATACGCAGTTCCATTGCAGCCGCCTTCTCCTGATTCTCCTTCTGCATTTGTTGGATCATTCCAACAATCGAAGAGAGGGCCTGTCCCAGTTCTACTGGGAGACCAGCCGATGTTGAGGGGATAGGCTCCGGCATCTGAACCGGAGTAGCCGACACCTCGTCGACCTCATCCTCTACGACATCCGGGGTTTGAACTTGATCCTGACCTTCTGCCAGGAGGTCTTCTTCCAAACGTTCGTCCAGGTCAGACATCCTGTCATACAACTGGATGTCTTGCATCACAACTGCGACTTCCGCGTCCACCTGGGCTTGATCTTGAGGGATCTCCTCTTGAGGCTGGGGAATCACTGCCTCAGCTGATGCCTGGGGAAAAAGATACGCCCTCATCTTCTCACTTGGAAGATAAGGGCCAGAGGTGTTCTTCTTGAAGCCCCTTACCCAAGTACGAAGCTTTTCCCTTGCTATATCCCTTGATTCCGCCGTTCTAGGGGAATCAAAAGCCTCAGTAATCAGGTTAGTGCATACAGTACATACCTGAGGGTCCCAATACTGGAGATCGTCCTTGGAGACAGCGCATGCTGCGTGTCTCCTACAACACTCATGTCCGCAGAGGTTCTTGCTGCGGACATTGCAGAAAACATTTCCGCACTTCGGAGGGTCCTCCTGTAAAGAGAAGAAATTTCCATGAGTATCAAGTGAACTATGTATCACTGGATATGCATAGTATAGCATAACAATTCATAAAGGAAAGACACACACTTGTGTTTCCCTCACAACCCATTGTTGCAGCCTTCCAGATAATAAAATCAAAATGGTTTATCTCTTCTAGAGTAACCAATGCAAGGTTTCCAGAAGAAACAGGTGGAGCTCACACCTAGGCAATGATTTTAAAATCCTGGATAATAGACAGGGAAGAACTCTGCTTCCTATCTGAGGGCAACAGCAAAGGGCTGTGCAAGAAAACACAATAGTGTTAGAAGATACAGTGCTGTACCTAAACCTTTACTATAGTTTTCTTCTTACTGTATATGCTATACAGAAGAATACTAGTACAGTATAGGAGGATGTGTGCCGGCCTGCCTTTGCCGGCCGGCACACACCACAACTAGCTTTAAAGTATACTACTTAACAGCTATAGGGCGGCAGCACTCTGGTTCAAATGCCTTTGCCGGCCGGCAGCAGCTGCCGGCCGGTAACAGCCAGTGTTGGCCGGCAATGACTGCCGGCCAGCAACTACACAAGGTAGTACCCAGCTGCCGGCCACACTCTTGGTGACCGGCAGACAAGGACTGACATAAGCCGGCCGGCAAAGGTACAAGACCGATGCCAGCCGGCAGCAAAAGAACCAGAAAACTACACCTGCCCGGCTGCCGGCCTCATAGGCCGGCAGCCGGGACAGGTACAGCACTAGAAGAAAATAGAATGGATGCCGGGATAAGAGTGTACACAACCCCCCAAGCCCGGCAACCGAAAGAGTGCATATAAGGAAGGGGAGAAACTTAATTCAGGCTTCCTTGACCAATGCCGTCCGGCTCTGCCGGCAGGCATGGATGAGGGACCAAGAGAGGTCCGGGCAGCACTCGAAAACATAAGACCCTTGCCGGCCAGCATCTCTGCCGGCCGGCAATGGGCTTAGTCAATTCCACATCCCAACCTATACTAGGTCCAGAAGTAGAACGACGTACAGTACAGTAATACCCCTGCCGGCCAGCTCTGCCGGCCGGCAAGGTACAGTACAGTAATGGCTAGGCCATTACGGAGATAGAGCGGGAAGGGACAAGAGGGTCCTGCCAACCTTGCTTTAGTGACAGATCACCCGCAGCCAAGAACTTTGTCTTAGCCTAAAGGAGATCTAAGGGAAAGGGCCAGCAATACTTGCCAGCTTCCAGAGCACCAAAGCAAGGAAGGCGTTGCTACTCCCAAGGGAAGAACTTATCCTCCCCCGAGAACAGCAACAGGACTTAGTCTGGTCGATCACAAAAGAAGGAATCATAACTTACAGAAACCTTCGGTAGTGACCTAAGGGAGCTAAGCTCCCTTTGTAAGTGTTAGGTCAGCGAGGGAGACTCTGCCCCAAGCCAGACAACATGGACTAAAAACATGGACTAAAAACTCTGTTGTTCTGTCCCTCTTTGAACCAGACTTACTGGAACAGGAAGGTACAGTAATACCCTAGTATAGTTTTATCGAAAATAAATTCGGAAAAAACCACTTAGGGATAAGCCCAAGGCTTAAACAGAGGGAAAGGGATTGCATACCTTCTCCGAAGAAAAGAAAGCAACCGGGGAGTATGATAAAGTATACTAAGGCTCCATAAGCAATTAGCCTAAGCACCAAGAGAATCGATTACCTAATTCACCGAAACTCACACGTATACAATCTTGGAAATATTCCACACAGTCTTAAATGTATAAAATATAGCCTAAAGCTTCAATAAAATTTTAATTACACTCGGAAAAACGAAAATCATGCATGAAGTACTAGGACCAAACGACTAGGCTACATGGCCTAGCGTAGGCCAGAATGGCGAATACTTCGCCAAATAATACTAAGCACGAAAGGAAATCCTATGTAAAGCTAAATAGCTAAAATTTATTAAAGCAAAACAACCAGGAATGTCACTCTGACTAACTAATTTATACCTAGCGAGTGACAGTGTCCAGGACACCTCTGGTAGGCTACGATTCTTGTATCAAAGATTAATCCTATTAATCACTCAAAATTTTACCAAGAGCCTACATTTATACATAACAGACACTATACTCAACTTATCCGAGGCCAACGAAGACGGAGAAGCCATGAAAAGCTGAATAAATCCAAGATTTGCGAGAAAAACAGGAAAAAACACCGAGTTGTTAAGCTACGCAAAAAGGAATACAGATGGCGCCAGGATTGGCGCCAGGCACGCATACGAATCGGGGTATAGGGAAGCCTTGGGAGCGGCTCCCCTTTTTCTTTCCCGAATTCGTATCTCATCAATCACCTCCTACGAGACGAAATCTCTGTTCAGGTCGTAGATTGCCATGTGACGTGTCTAGAATACGTCCTCTGATATGTCGCGATATCCCTTTCACGAGGGATACTCGCTCCAGGAGTTAGAATTCTGGTACCTTAAGGTAAATTCTCTGGGAATATCGCCGTAGTTGTAATATACCCTAGGAAGCTACCCTATAGGAACTTCCATCAGGACGACATGGCTTGAGCCCAAAAATATATATATATATATATATATATATATATATATATATATATATATATATATATATATATATATATATATATATACACTATTTTCCTAAAAATCTAATAATATTCGAGTATTATAGATTATATCGGCAAAGAAGAATTCTGCTATCTGATTTTCCATTTCTAATCGAGTAATCAATGTAGAAAAAAACAAATAATATTTTAACGCTATATATTTTCTAATTCCTGTTGAAATTGAGATCATGTAAAGATTGATTCCTCTATGGTATGAAAATAATAATAATAATAATAATAATAATAATAATAATAATAATATTAATAATAATGATAATTATAATAATAATAATAATAATAATAATAATAACAATAATAATAATAATAATAATAAAAATAATAATAATTATAATAATAATAATAATAATAATTATAATAATAATAATAATAATAATAATAATAATAATTATTATTATTATTATTATTATTATTATTATTATTATTATTATTACTATTATTGTTGTTGTTGTTGTTCATGTTATCATTATTATTATTATTATTATTATTATTATTATTATTATTATTAATATTTTATTATTATTATTATTACTTGCTAAGTTACAACCCTAATTTCAAAAGCAGAATGCTATAAGCCCAGGGGTTCCAACAGGGAAAATAGCCCAGTGAGGAAAGGAAAAACCGAAAAGTAAAATACTTTTATATCAGTAACATTAAAATAAATATATCCTTTGTAAACTATAAAAACTTTAACAAAATAAGAATAGAGAAATAAGATAGAAAAGTGTGCTCGAAGTATACTTTCTCAATCTATTCAACCATAGCGTGACTCATCTCTCAATGAAAATGTTTATTAAAAAGTCAGCTGTGGTATAGTGAACTCTTTTACCATTATAAGAAAGCTTTTGCATAAAACCGTTTGAAACAATTATCTTTGTTGATCCCCAAAAGGAATTAGCCAAATACAAATAAGCATATCTTTTTCTTTGATAAATAGAAAACACTGATTCCCACCACCTAATTCAGAACTTTAAAAAAAAAAAAAAAATAAATCCATGAAAACCTTCAAACAATGCTCTTGCTCAACTAGGTATATCATTGTCATCTCCTCCTACGCCTATTAACGCAAATAACCTCAATTAGATTTATCAGGTCGTCTATATCTAAAGCTTTTAATTGAATAATTCTCCGTTCATCATCTCCTACTTTGCGCTATATAGTCCTTAACCATTAAGGCCTGGTTCTTCCAACTCATCTAGTACCTTGTGGAACCCAACTAAACGTTTGGTGAACTAATATCTCTTTGGGAGTGTGAAAATCATGCCCAAACCATTCCATCTACCCTTCATCATGATCTCATCAACATACAGCACTCAAGTAATCTCTCTTATAGTTTTATTTCTAATCGTGTCCTGCCATTTAACTCCCAACATCCTTTTGAGGCCTTGGTTCTCAAGTCTACTAAATATATTGAAGATTGTTTCATTGTCATACCATCACTAGTGTCCATAGAGTAACACCGGTCTCACTAAACTGATATACAGTCTGATTTTTATATGTGATTTAAGGATATTTGTTTTCCAATTTTCACTTAACCTAGCCATTGCCTGATTTACTTTTTTTCAATCTTTCTCTAAATTTTAATTCTAAAGACCAAGTATTGGATATCATGGGTCCTAAATACTAAAATAACTCTACCTCATTAATCTTTTCTCCTTCCAATGATATTTCTTCTGCCACTGCATATTCCATTCCTATAATCTCTGTCTTTCTTCTATTTATCTTCAGCCTAACCGCGTGTGATATTTCATGCATTCTGGTAAGAAAGCATGGTAAATCTTGTAGTGTTCTGCTACTACAGACAGCATCATCAGCATATTCTTGGTCTTCTAGACTCCGATCACAATCCAGTCCAATCCTTTTCAACCATCTCTAACAGTTCTATGCATCACATAATCCATGCGGAGGATAAACAACCAACACTCCTAACTCTCATTTATCAGGTTTTGTCTCTTCATGCCACACTCTACAGAACAATCTCATAAGTAGTCTGAGAGTCACTTCATTTTTAGCCAGTATTATCTCGGCAGTTATTCCATCGTATCCCGGGCTTTCCATCTCTTTAATATTCTGTGAATTACTTCGACTTCAAACACACTGAATTTATTCATGGGCCATCAAGGTCTCCACCATCTTCAGGTATATCAATCAAATTATTCTCTTTATATCTTCCCTTCATAACCTCACTAAACTGTTCCACCCAACAATGTCTTTCTTCCTCTTCTGTTGCTATAACAGAGCTATCTCTCTTTTTGATGGGTATTTGCTTCTTCTTTGCCCAGTCGAGATTGCATTAATAATTCTATGAGCAATTCTTTCACCATAGCCACTCCCTGAATCCATAGTTTTGACAGACTCACGTGCTTCACTGTCTTAATATTATCTCCAGTCATTCCTGGCTTTTCTTTTGACCTCAATATCAGTACTTGTAATTTTCATCACACTCTCGATAACTTTCCGCAATGTACTTCTTTGTCTCCTTTTATAGTATCCCAAGTATTATATGATATACATGGCTTTCCCCTTAAAACATCATGTCCCAAGACTTCAAACACACATACATACATATGTATATATATATATATATATATATATATATATATATATATATATATATATATATATATATATATATAAATATATATATATATATATATATATATATATATATATATATATATATATATATATATATATATATATAGGTGTGTGTATATATATATATATATATATATATA
>NC_090726.1:81197617-81200117 GCF_036898095.1 Palaemon carinicauda | reverse complement strand
GTGCCCTTGAGGGAAGCGTAGAGGGGAGCAAGAGTGGCGGCAATGGCTGGCAGAAAGCGGTGGTAATAGTTGATCATGCCTAAGAATTCTTGCAGAGATTAGACGGTCGAGGGCGTGGGAAAGTTCTGAACGGCTGCTACCTTCTCAGGGAGGGGGTGGACTCCTTCAGGGGAAATGCGGTGCCCTAAGAAAGACACTTTGTTGGCTCCAAAGGTACACTTGTCGTACTGGACTACAAGGCCGTTTTGTTGCAGGCGGTTGACCACAATGCTCAGGTGATGGAGGTGTTCCTCCTTTGAGGAAGAGAACACAAGTATGTCGTCCACATACCATACACCTAAGGGGAGGTCTCCTAAGATGCCTCCTATGAGACGTTGAAAAGTTGCCCAGCATTACGAAGGCCAAAACAGGAGTAATTGAAGGTGTATGTACCAAACGGAGTGGTGATGGCTATCTTGGGGAGGTCTTCTGGGTTCATATTATTATTATTATTATTATTATTATTATTATTATTATTATTATTACTAGCCAAGCTACAACTCTAGTAGGAAAAACAAGATGCTATAAGCCCTAGGCCTCCAATAGGGAAAAATTGTTCATCGAGGAAAGGAAATAAGGAAATAAATAAATAATTAGAACAAATTAACAATAAATCATTCTAAAAAAAAGTAACAACGTCAAAACAGACATGTCATATATAAACTATAAAAAGACTCCTGTCAGACTGGTCAACAGGAAAGAATTTGCTCCAACTCGGAACATTTGAATTTCTACTGGTTCAACTACCCGATTAGGAAGATCATTCCACGACTTGGTAACAGCTGGAATAAAATGTCTAGAGTACTATGTAGTATTCATCAAAGAATAGCTAGTTCTTTGTGATGTTCAGTGCAAATATAACAAAGGCAAGTGACCCATGCTGGTCCTTACTTATACCAGTATGATCATCCTCCAGGCATTGAAAGTAAAAGCCTAAGAGACATTTTGTGTATTGAGTAAAACCCCATCCGTCACCCAGCTGCTAGTGAAGATCCAGGTGTCCATTTCCTCCAAATGCAAAGTTCTCATTACTCCAACAGGTTGCTCATTCGCTTATACTTGTATAACCGTTGGTAAACATAGATTGCCATGCTCTGCCGCCTAGAACGGTAATATATATATATATATATATATATATATATATATATATATATATATATATATATATATATATATATATATGTATGTATGTATGTACGTATATGTATAATAAAAAAACAAATACAGTCGTTTGTATTCCAACAGTAATTGTTGTTGTTGTTGTTGAAATTATATTAATATATATATATATATATATATATATATATATATATATATATATATATATATATTATTCCATTATAGAGTAGGACAACGGCCTCAGACATGTCAATTAATCCATGTCGCTTTTCCGGTTTTCATCAACACGCTGACCAATAGGGATTGCCGAGGGTGGGAGATTATTGTTTGATCGCTCATAGAAAACCTACTTATTATACGTGACCCAGACGGGTATAGTATTGCTGATCATGGCAATACGCAAAGTCTTTCACCACGTTTGTGTACATGATATATAATTACAAGAAACACAAATAAATGCAATGAGACAAGGCTATATATACAATCACGTAAATGATACATTTTAATTAATAAAATCATGATATGATATACACTATTGGACATCAAGCTTTTCACATTAGAAGATGTAGCAGCTTCTATTACATTATGTCATCTTCTTGATCAATTATCCTCTTTTACCCATATCAAAATATTTAGAGGTAAACTGAATTGATTCACTAGAACATTTGTAGTCCGAAATAGTGACAATGTTTTTTCTTCAAGCCATCCTGGTAATGAGTTAAGCTACTCTGTAAATCATCATTACGTTAAATAATGGGATGCTGGTGTTTTCCTAGTATGTAATCTATACTAAGATCCAATAAAATTCCCCTTCCACCAGTAAAAGGTGTATGTGTCAGTATTTGTTTTAGAGAATTGCAATTTTGAAATGCATTTTTTCGGTGAGTTTTCATATATCCCCAGAAAAATCAATTTGTCTGCATATTAAAGGAGATTCTTGTATGGTCAACTAGTAGGAAGAGAGTGAGGCAACCGTGTGTCGCACGTTCGTACATAGTTCGTTTTGTGCTTGTATCTTTGCTCTCCCGTCGCACTAAAAAGAACCTGAAAAAACATGTCTTGTTTCACCTCTGTAACATTGTCTGTTTTTTAAACATGAAAATTCTTGTTGCCTTGAACTTTTGTATGTAAAGGAGAGTGTTCTATAATAAAGTCACTCAGTTGTTTTCAACTTGCCTTAGAGTCACAACCTTCTCTCGGCCCATCACATTGGAGACCCTGGAAGTGTACTGGATCCTCCCGCCTTCCAACACCCCCCCCCCCCACCCCCTCGCCCCTCCATCGTTGGTACCATGGAGGACTCTCCAGCATTACGAAGGCCAAAGCAGGAGTAATTGAAGGT
>NC_090726.1:81185117-81190117 GCF_036898095.1 Palaemon carinicauda | reverse complement strand
ACAATCCAGTGCGAGAGAGAGAGGAAATGACGACATCACACTTCGCCATATAAACCGAAGCTAAGTACAATTTCTTATTCATTTCAGTTTTGAGCAGTGAGGTGTAGTTACCACGAGTCGATCGCCCATTATTACTGGGGTGAGTTTTTTGCTAATCTTCAATTTCCTTTCATTAAAGGAAACTGTGTTCAACTTCGAATTCTCGTCTAGAATTTCTTTAAGAAGTTCTCTGGAAATATCTTTGTATTCCGTTTTCTTTCAGAAGTTCTCGGGAAATATCTTTGTATTAGTATCATTGTTTTGGGGGATTTTGTAATAATCTTTATCATTTAGTGCTTATGCGTTTACGCCGTGGACGTCTGTATTCATATAGATATTTTGATAGGATTGCAAGGGGTCGTAGAGATAGAAAAAGAAATACCGTAAACATGACGCCCCCTGAGAGCCCCACCCCTGGACCGAGTAACCCAACCCCAGGACATGGTAACCCCCCTTCTATTGTGACACTAGTAAATGCTCGCTCTGCATTCCTTCCTTTTCAGGGTCGGGTTAATGGGGTTTTGCCTCAGAATGTGGAGTCATGGATTTCATCCGTTGATGCCCATTTAAATGCTAAACAAATTATAGACCCGTTTGTACAATTACAAGAAGCTAAAAGTTTTATAGACTTTTCTAAAGGAGATGCGAGTGCGTATTTGAGGGGTGTTTCATTTCAAGAAGCAGTTACCTGGGATGATTTCAAAGTTAGGCTACGTGCGGTCTATGGAGGTGAAGAAGCCTTAGATATAGTTTTAACAATAAGAAATACACATAATGAAGCCACTATGACTCGGCTTAATGTTATTGAGAGAGCTGCTCTCATAGCCGATAGGATTAATGAATGCCAAGATATTTTAGGTAATTCCACTTGGGTTACTAGAGATAACATTTCCGTGATAGATTTCTTAAAATTAATGTATTTAACTTGCATGACACTTATGTTGCCTGAAGCTTTAGTGCGGTGTTTTGATAAAAAGTTAACGCCAGCAAGTACGGAATTGGATGTATATAAACAGATAAAGAAACATATGTCTAAGTGTCCTGATCTTGATCCCATGTTAACCCAAGTTTTTGCAAAAAATGAAACAAAGCCACAACAAGTAAATGTAGTTAATAATTATCAAGTTGCAGGAATGACGTGTTATAATTGCAAACGTCAAGGTCACTTGATTGCGGACTGCAGAACGAGATTCTGTTCGTTACATAATAGTTCGACTCATTCATATAGTCAGTGCTACTCGCGTAAGACACAACAGAATCCTAGAAATACACAGTCAATTCCACAGTCAGTTCCATATGGAAATAAAAAGAAAAATCCTCATTTCAATAAGAAGAAACAGCCAAACGTCAATGTAGTTCAGAATCCAAAACAAACAAACAGTTCTTCGAATAACACAGATCCTGGGTCGTCAAACCAGACCTCGCAAGGTCAGACTAATTTTCAGAATGTGCAGAGCAAAGCAAATACCACATAATTAACTCCAGTGGGGAAGAGAGTGATGTTGGGTCAAGGTCATTCATGTCAACATCAGTAGTATTGAATAATCAATTTAATGTTTTATCATATCATTGTGAGGCAGTAGATTTTCCTATGAAACACACGGCCGAATTAAATAAATCAGTGCTTGCTCCCGTAGATTTGCAACGAATTCATACAATAATAAGCCAAAATGAGTTATGACCAACATTATATGCTGTAAATTTAGAACACAGATCATTTACATTATTTTTTGACTCTGGTAGTCCACATAATATCATGGATTTGAGGACACATCATTTGTTGTTTTCGAACTTCCTAATAGGAAAATCCGGAGTAAGACTCTCGGGTATAGGAAATAATGAATTAAATGTAATAGGCTTAACTCATGTCCAGTTTAAGGTCGGTAAGCGTACGTTTGCCAATACATTTGTTGTTGTACAAAACATTAATATGTATCCAGCTGTAATTATAGGATACCCATCTATGGGCAATCAAAACATTATCTTAGCCCCTGCCAAGCACGGCGTGTATATCAAAGGAAAATTCTATAAGTCTTCTAATACCTTAAAATCAGTTTTGGATAAAAAGGAGACGACAAATAAAACAGTGACGTACGTTGAAGAACCAATAACTTGTCTCACTAATAAAGAAATATTATACGCGACCCAACAGAATTCTCGTTCACTCGTAATATCATCTTACACGCAATCTATCAAGCCAAACGTACCTTCGAATTTAATAGTGCAAGTAAAGAAAAAATTACCGGGATCTGAAATATTAATCCTTTCCGATACTTTGAAAACTAACGGATTGTCTATCACACAAGCTATTTATACAGTAGGCTCACATCAACAATGTAATATTGAAGTCTGTATTCATTTAAATACCACTTTAGTAATTCACAAAAATCAACATATCTTGGATGTAGAAGTTTATAAACATTGTATTCTTACCGTTGCTGAAATTAATCACGCTCAATCAGTTGCGGATGAATCCCTTTTGCAATCTATTAAAAATAAAATCAATAAAGACATTCAAGACGAAGAAATTCAGCAGAAAATTTTATGACTTTTAACTGAATATCATGATGTTTTTTCCACTACGGATGGATTCTTAGGAAAAACAGATGTGATCGAGCATCAAATAAGGTTAAAGGACAAGCAGAAAATTATCTATGTACCCTCGTACAAACTCCCTATGAAATTCCAGAATGAAATAAATGATGACGTAGGTAAAATGCTAGAAGAAGGAGTCATTAGCAATTCGAACAGCCCTTATAATTTTCCATTAATAGTTGTACCGAAAAAAGATCGAACATGGCGTACCTGCGTAGACTTCCGTCGCCTAAACAAGGAGACGATCCCTGATTAATTCCCAGTGCCATGTACTGAAGATATTTTATCTTTGTTAGGTCAGAATAAATATTTTACCAGTTTGGACTTACTTAAAGGCTTTCACCAGATATATTAGAAGAAAATAGTATCCTATACACAGCCTTCAGCACAGCCAGGGGACATTATGAATTTTTACGGATGCCTTTTGGTTTACGTTGTGCTCCCATAACATTTACAAGAATGATTAACATAGTGTTTGGAGACTTGCTAGGGGATATATTGCATGCCTATATGGACGACCTTGTAATCTTTTCCAACACCTTAGAAGAACATCTACGTAAATTAGAACTAGTACTACAGAGACAAAGACAACATAACTTAAGGGTAAAGATTAGTAAGTGTGAATTTTTCCAAACAGAATTAGTCTATTTGGGTTTTATGGAGTCAAGCAAAGATCTGAAAGTAGTCCATGATAAGGTGTCGGCTATCCGTAACCTTCCCATACCTACTAATGTCAAGGGAATACAGCTATTTCTGGGTTGTAGTGGATATTACAGGCGTTTTATACGCAATTATTCAATAATAGCCGCTCCCTCAACTGATCTTACGAAGAAGGGCGTAGATTTCATATGGTCTGAGCAGCATCAGCAGGCGTTTAATACCTTGAAAGATGAACTGTGTAGTTCTCCTATCTTAAAATTTCCTGACTTCGGTAAGGAATTCTTCATTGCAACAGATGCCTCAGACTTAGGAGTAGGTGGGGTATTGCTACAGCAATATGAAAAACAATTTTTCCCGATAGCTTTTTATTCGCGAAAAATGAGAACTTCCGAAAGTAAGTATGCAGTAATAGACAAGGAAAGGCTAGCTATTGTTAATTCAATAGTGTATTTTAAGTTCATAATATACGGTTATCCCGTTAAGGTTCTTACTGATCATAAACCACTAACCGACTTCTTTAAAAGGCTTCAGCCACAGCCCCAAACGAACTCGGTGGCATTTGATCATTCAAGACTTTGGCGCGAGAATCGGGAATTTGTCTTAAAAAGCTTTATCCCTTCGACAATAATAAGTTCAATTGCAGACTGAACAACGGCTCGTGGATACGATAAGACAAGGCCGGCTTCAATGTATCATGCCTGGACGGATCCACGTCCTATTCCCAAATCTTTGTTGCAGCAGATGGTTGTATCGGGACGTCCCCGAATTACATAGTTCATGGAATCAAGACTATCATCAGAGAACGAGTCTACTTCGCGAACTTCACGTGGTCGACAACAATTCCATCTTTACCTCTACCATATAATGCACGAGTGACTAAGCGGTTGATGAAATTGACCGAGATGGACCACCCGACACCGACTTATGAAGAACGTCGATTCTACGTGTTACTAGCAGGAATTAGCATTACGGTGATGATATTTATCGCCGTTAACATCTTTGTTTGGCGTAGGTTAAAGAGAAATAAGATTGAGATCAAACAGAACGTTTTGCCATGTCCAGATAAAACTCCTTATTTAATTCAATTTAAAGCCATTTGAAACTGGCCCCTTCATTCATTCAAAGGAGTAATATTGTCTTGGAAAAGTGTTGTGCACGAAAAGCAGTTAGTACGCTAGTAATATGTAACTAAAGAGACTATAGAGCATTTTCATTTAAAAAAAAAAACATTTAAAAAATAAATTATTTTTTTGGCACCTAATAAAATATATAAGCCTGAATGTTAAAATACAGAATCTGTGGGCATCTAATAAGATATATAAGCCCTATATATAAATATATATATTTATATATATATATATATATATATATATATATATATATATATATATATATATATATATATATATATATATATATATATATATATATATATATAGATATATATATATATATATATATATATATATATATATATATATATATATATATATATATATATATATGTATATATATATATATATATATATATATATATATATATATATATATATATATATATATATGTATATATATATATATATATATATATATATATATATATATATATATATATATATGTATGTATATATATATATATATATATATATATATATATATATATGTATGTATGTATATATATATATATATATATATATATATATATA
>NC_090726.1:81165117-81177617 GCF_036898095.1 Palaemon carinicauda | reverse complement strand
AATCTCCGAGGACAGCTCGTCATATCTGCACAGGGCAAGGAGACCTTGGATTTTTTTTTGTGCAGCAGGAGATCTTCCAACATCTCAGTCCCTCAGAGAAGCCAACGACTATAATAATTATCAATTATGACCTTGACCTACCTCTTGAACCAGCTTCCCTAGACCCGCAGTCAGAGGCCCTCTAAGTGCCTCACGCCCCTCCACTCCCCTTAAACACCTCTTCAGGGATTAGAACGACCTTGACACCATCACTTGCCTCATGAGTGCCTTCATTACCGCAATATCCAATGTTCTTTGCAAATTTTTAAATGTACATAGATTTAACTACTCATAGAAACCTCGATGATTATGTTATCAACAGCCCTGCCTGAGAACTCGGTACCCTAGTCTTTTCAGTGCCTCCAGTGAACGATCCTGACACAAACACACTCAACAATAGAAATAACTCTCAACATCACCTTAGTACTCAGGTGAAAGTGCTTCAAGGAAACGCATGCAGACTCAGAAATATGTTCGCCCTCTTGCAATCCCAAATCTTAGTGCAAAATCCATACACTATAGTGCTGTAAGAAACCTTGTTAAGTGAGAATGTACTATTCTCATTTACAGGATATAAAGTGTATACTACGTATCGAAATACTAAACACATGTTAACATAACTTGGCAATCTCTTCTAAACCTGCCACTTTGAGAAGACATTGCAGAGTAAATTGCCTTTTCCATGCAATTTACAAAAAACAAATCATGATTTTATAGTAATTAGATAAGGACATATACATTTCATAGTCTAACAAAATATACATGGTTATACATACACACACACACACACACACACACATATATATATATATATATATATATATATATATATATATATATATATATATATATATATATACATATATATATATATATATATATATATATATATATATATATATATATATATATATAAATATATATATATATATATTATATATATATATATATATATATATATATATATATATATATATATATATATATATATATACAGGTATAGCCTCTTTTCATTATACTTAAAACAAAAACTGGGCGTTTACTGTACTTTTAACGGGAACTATTCTTAAATCAACCTCTTATTTTTGTTCTAAGTTACTGAGTTAACTGTTGGTGATCGAAATGAAACACCCTTTACAAAAATATATATATTTATACGATCACTTATTTCACTAGAAACTAATTCAAGAAAATATTTAATTTAGACAATCAATGAAAAGTTGCCCTCTTAGTAATATAGAACATATATAAGATTAGCACTTACATATACGTATCCGTTACTCTTACATTAACATTCTTCAATTCTAGATTAAAAACACAATAATGTTTGAGGAACACTATAATTGGATACATTAGAAAGAAATCACTATTCACGTTTCAGAGGAAGTATATAGTGGCTGGATAGATGTTGGTGAGAAGACTAGTGGAAGCACAGATCTTGTGGATTGTCATGCAGATATCTGGTTTCTATACATTGCTAGGTCCTATATATATCAAGAAATTTTACGTTAAATATTCTCTTGGCGTGTTGGTAGGTCCAAACGGCCTCTCACAACGTCAGGTTACCAAGTTGACAGATTTGAAGTATGGATTTATTGTCTCACTTAGAGGCAACTCTCTTAGCTATCTCTGCCCACCTCCTCTCATAACATTATTAAAGAGTAATTTTTAGTTGAGAACCTTCTTGCAACTTCCAAACATGTGAAAACATGATGCAATCCCTAGCATGTGTGTCATACAGCATATCTCATAACAAGTATACATAAGACTTCGTAATACAACTACTTGAAATTAAAAATTTATTCCTTAGAAGAGTGTAAATTTACATATACAGAACTGAAATAAAATAAAACTAAATGAATGTGTACAGTCTTATGTAATTCACATACAAATACTTAATCCCCCATGAGTTAAATCCACCTTACGAGCTGGTTATACATCTCCTAAATACACAATGGAAATACGTGAATAAAATAATCTACTTATGTTAGACCAGCTTCATAAGATAGCTCCCTCAAAAAAGATTATTTATTCCAGGTTTGAATACACTTACTCAACCGTAGATAAATAATGTGCGACAACTTTCTCTTCACCTGATATATGCTATAAATATATTAAATATGGTTCCAAACATAATGACCACCTAGTTAACCTTTGAATATTATTATTCCTTTTATTAACAAAAGTTAAAACATCGTGACCTGAGTAAACCGTAATTTCTTCATTCTGCAGAGTAGTTACATAAACTTCAAACTTCTTTATTGATGTGATTAGCACTAGCAATTCCTTTTCAACTGTCGACAAGGCTCGTTGATGTTTCTTCAGCTTCAACGACAAAAAACTTATGGTGTGAGGAATTCCATCCTTTCCTTCTTGCAATAGGATAGCTACAATCCTATTGTCTGATGCATCCACTTGGATAATGAATTTCATGTTGAAATCAGGGGCTTGCAGTATTGGTTTTGAAGTCCATCTGGTCCTTATTTTGTCGAAGGACTCCTGGCACTCGATGGTCCATACTAACGTTTTCTTGGGGCTGGTCAAATCTGTTAAGGGAGCGACTACAGCCAAAAAAATCAGGCAAAACTGTTTGCAGAATCTCACCATTCCTAAAAATCTTTGTAATTGCTTCCTCGTTGTGGGAGGTCAAGCTTTCCTTATTCTTTCAATGTTAGTGGCTACAGGGGTGATTAGCCCTCTTCTGACTTTAAATTCTTAGTACCGAACTGTTGCCTTTGAAAATTTGCTCGTCTCCACCTTAATCATCAGATGTGCTACCCGTAGCTTTGGAGATGTTCTTCCCATGTCGATGAATATATAACAATATCATCGAGATATACGCCTGCTACTTCAATCGATCCGAGAAGGATATCCAGCACTCCTTGAAAGGTAGCGGGTGCATTCATTAGACCAAATGGTATGACTGATTATTGATACAACCCAAACCGGGTTTTGAAAGCTGATAATAATATTGCGTTGTCATCCAAAGGTCGATCTTAAAGATGAACCTCGATTTTCCAATGTTGTCGAGTAGTTGGTTTATGAGTGGCAATAGATAACTGTTGGCCACACTGATTGAATTCCACTTTCGAGAATCCTTACCAATCCTGAAAGCTCCATCGTGTTTTTTCATGAGCAAGCATGGAGAACTCTAAGGGCTACTGCTTTGTTCAGCTAATCCATTTTGCAACAAATAGTCCACTCCTTTTCTCATGACTTCTCGGTGATACAGCGACAATCAATGGTCTTTACGTGGTGTTAACGTGCATATCATGCCTAGTGAAGTTGGTTTGTTTCAGGACGTCTGAGACAATTTCAAGGAAACTTTTAATCAATCAGTTTAATTCCTCTTGCTGCTCTTTGCTCAAATGTGTTAATTACTCCTCTAAGTTTCTGAACTGGGACGAAATATTTACTTTACCTACAGCCCCTACCTTATATCCATCGTCATCTTTTGTGAATGAAAAGGTTTGCGCCTTATATGCCTGTGAAGCATCAGTCTCTCTTTCGCTTAAGTATGGTATCAATGTGTTAATATGTACCTTACTTTGGCTTTTCTTTCTTTCTAGTGTTTCGATAACTGATCAATAATCTCCGCCATAATCCGGAGTGATCCTTGTAACTTATTGGTGAGAGGGAGTCTCCATATCGGTAAGAAAACCAACACCTGCTGTTCTACCGCAAACTGTCTGCTTCTACTTTTCATATCAAACCTTTTCATTATTTTTTCTTGGCTCGTTTTCAGGTTTTAGAAAGAAAATTTTCTTATCTCGCTGATCCTTTTCCTCAAGTTATTGATAATTTTTCCTCTGTTTCCTCTCGATCTTTCTATTTTTTTTTCCTCAGATTTTAATTGGTCATTTTATACATTGTCAAAACACCATTTCATTCGGGCTACATTCCATGCTTTCTTGATAAGCATTGTATACCTCGAATAACATCAAAGGTATCTGATGTCCATTCATTTCTTGTTTCATTGCAGTACTTTATTAACATACTCTCTAGGGTTTGATGAAACCACTCTAATATGCCTAGGGTCTCCGGTGAAGGGCAGTAGACAGTTTTTGTCTCCCATCCAATAGTTTCATCATGTCCTGAAACAATTTTGACATAAAATTCATTCCTCGTTCACTGAGAACGATTTCCAGAATAACAAACTTGGTAAAAAAGACTAATAGTTTGGCATTGATGTTCCTGATGGGTATGGTTTCTGTGTGTCTTACAACTGGACACATCAAGGTTAACATATATTCGTGGCCTCTCTTCGCTTTCGGTATTGGGTGCTCCACCTACTTCAATTGGGTGTATGGGAGCTTTCTTGATGTAATCATTAGGCTTTCTAGCCAAATGACAAACGTGACATGCACGGTAAAATTGGCTCACATCCTTATTCACGCTAAGCCAGAAAAAGCGTCTCATAATTTTCTCTGTCATCTTTCTTATTCTTATGTGTCCCGCGTCATGCGCTATGACTATCACCAGTCTTCTCAGCGGTACGGGAATTAATATCTGACGGCATTCTCAGGGTTGTCGGCAGGTCTAGGCTTCCTCATAAGCAATCCATCCTTGGGGTATCACTAAGCCAGAAAAAGCGTCTCATAATTTTCTCTGTCATCTTTCTTATTCTTATGTGTCCCGCGTCATGCGCTATGACTATCACCAGTCTTCTCAGCGGTACGGGAATTAATATCTGACGGCATTCTCAGGGTTGTCGGCAGGTCTAGGCTTCCTCATAAGCAATCCATCCTTGGGGTAATAACAGGTGGGAGACTGCTGTGCACCCATCTCATCCAATACACGGTATGTTAATTCCGCTAATATCACATCCTTCAGTTGCAATCATATCAGTCTTTTCCGACTCACTTATTATACTTCTAATGCTTACTTTTCTATTTCTTCCAAGTCTATTGCTTCTTTGTCTTCCTGTTCATCCCTCTTTCGTTCCTCTTCTTTTAAGCTCTCTCAGGAGCTCTCCTCTTGAGTACTATCGTTGAAAACCTCTTCTTCTGTTAACAAATCTTAAAAATTCGTTGTACCTTCAGTTTCTCTGTCTTTCTTCTGCAGTCACTTTCTTAGTTATACTCTTAGCTGTCATACATCTAGGAAACAGATACAGGTAGTCCTTCTCAAGTTCAGTCGCAAGAATATACACCAGTGGTTTCTCTGTTACAATGGGTCAAAGCACAAACGGTGGTCAACCAACCTCATTTCCCAGTAGGACCTCTACTCCTTTGACAGCCAATATATATATATATATATATATATATATATATATATATATATATATATATATATATATATATATATATATATATATATATATATGTATATGTATATATATATATATATATATATATATATATATATATATATATATATATATATATATATATATATATATATATATATATAGATAGATAGATATATGTGTGTGTGTATATATATATATACATATATTCTATAAAAACAACAATTTCAAATTAACATATATTCTATAAAAACAACAATTTCAAATTAACACCCTAAATAAATATCTTGAAATAAAAAAAAAAATAACTAGAGCTTAGGCTTAGACAAAAAGATACTTCAAAAAATTATACAACTACTTATTTCAATAGAAATTAATTTATGACAATATTTAATTTCGACAATTAATGAAAAACTTTGATACTTTAAAACTATAGAAAAAAAATCAGATTTGCACTTACATATATGTATCTGTTACTCTTACGACCTTTGGCTTCACACAATTTTACCAAACGGTGTTGTGAAAATAAATAAACTTCACTTTTTCAACCAAATCTCACAGGGCCAGTCACAAAAATAAAAAAAATAGCATATAAAATGTACTCACATTAACAGACTTCACTTTTGGATTAAACAGACAATAATATCACCAACATTTGAACAACACTATACACGGTATGCGTTGGTGAAAAATCACTTTTCACGTTTAACAGGAAATATGTAATGGCTGGATAAATGCCTGTGAGAGGACTGTCAGAAGCACAGATCTTATGGATTGTCAAGCTGATACATGGTTCTTATGCATTGCTAGGCCTTATGTATATCATTCTAATGTACTCAAGACATTTCCAGTTATTCATTCTCGTAGCGTGGAAGCAGATCCGAATGGCCTCTAATGACATCAGGATGACAACTTGGCAGATGGGAAGTACCATTTCATTGTCGTCCGACGAGGCAACCCTGTCAGATAACTCCGCCCATGGTCTATATATGTAAGGTCTGGTCAAGCACTGACCCACAATCAAGAGCTAACGTAATCTGGTGGCATCTTTGGTACGTGACGCCATTAACCTGTATGGGAATGAAATACTTAACTCACTCTTTCCCTCTCCCGTGTATCTAAATAATATTATTTCGTACAGATTTGGGTTTCTTGGCTTTTGTAGATGATATTTCTTTTACCAGTTCCAGTAAAAGATGGGTTAGCATGTCTGTGAAAGACCAAAAGGTAATCAGAAGATCATATGAAATTCTAAATTCCATAACTGCCCGGTTTTCCAATCCTCCATGGGAAATCCTTTTTTTTTCCTTTGTATTGGCATTTAATGGCTTCACGAGTAGGTGTGAAGAGTTAAATTTCTTTGATAGATCATCAGAGAATCTTAAAGTCATTTTCCGACGGGTTATAATTGTGTTCCTATTTCTAATAAAAAATCAAGAAAAGTTCTACTGAAAAATATTTAATCAAAGTTGTTTACAATAATCAATCATCAATAATTAAACATTACAGCTTATAAATTAATAAGACCAGCTATTTCATTAAAACAAAATTCGAAAATTATATTGAAAACTGTGTATGTTATAATAAATATATATAATATAAGGACAATGACAAATACAAAGTTCACTTATATCTTATTCACCTTACATCAAAACATTTGAGATTTTTAACCTTTCTATTTAGAGCCCGTATTTTAAAAAAATCAGTGCACTTCTGATATAATAACCTATTACATCTTCTGGTAAATCAGCAAAACTTTTAACATCACTCAACAATTTCTTAATGGGTCCATTACAAGTTTTGATACCGTCTCTCCATTGTGGCACTCAAACAACCTCTCCATCTTTTATACTCATTTAATAAGGTATTCATCACTGCTAAAAACAAGTGTTATTTACGATTTAGAAATCTCTTCTATTCATGTTCATTCAAGTGAATCAAGCACCTTTTTTAGCAACTATTATTGAAAGAATTTGCATACAATGCAACCTATTTTTCTACAGCCACCTGAAAAGGCATGTCTACAGAATGCTCTTCCTGGATATCACCGATTGTTACAGGCGTCATCGCTGAAATGCAGTGTTGTATAATTTCCCCATGGTTCAGAGGGTTTTTCATGTTCTTTGTTGTGTAATGACAAGTTTTCTTATTGCACACTTTATCTGAATAATGTTGGTTTTCAGGTAAAGATACATCCCTCTGTAAAAGGTAAGTTCTAATTTGCTGCGACATATGTGTATATTACATACACACACACACACACACACACACACATATATATATATATATATATATATATATATATATATATATATATATATATAAATATATATATATATATATATATATATATATATATATATATATATATATATATATATGTATATAAATATATATCTATATATATACATATATATATTCTATATATATATATATATATATATATATATATATATATACATATATATATATATATATATATATATATATATATATTTATATATATATATATATATATATATATATATATATATATATATACCTTTCATTAGAAGGGGCTAGCGTTCGATCCCAGGTATGAGGTAGAAATTTATTTCTATTTGAACACGATGTTGTGTTGATATTAATCCATATATATATATATATATATATATATATATATATATATATATATATATATATATATATGTTTGTGGCTGTGGGTATATATATATGTATATATATATATATATATATATATATATATATATATATATATATATATATATATATATATATATATGTATATATATATATATATATATATATATATATATATATATATATATATATATATATATATATATATATATATTTATATATAAATATATATATATATAGATATATATATATATATATATATATATATATATATATATATATATATATATATATATATATATATATATGTTTGTGGCTGTGGGTATATATATATATATATATATATATATATATATATATATATATATATATATATATATATATATATATATATATATATATATATATATATATATATATACACAGTAGGACCCAACCATACGACATTAATTCGTTCCGGAATTGATATCGTATGGGGATAATGTTGTATGGCGGGTGATAGAATAGCTAATGCGTGAAAAACCCCAGGTAAAAACATTAAAAATTAGTATGTAACAAAATACAGTAGTATCGTAATCACTGTACTACAGTGTACTTATATATAATATGCATGTACTGTATAGTATATAATTAAATAACATGTACATGATAAATAAAAATTATATACTCTACAGTACTGTAAAGGAAAAATCAAATTTTATTTACCTTTGGAGTGACTTGACTTGAGCTGGTAGTGGGTGGAGGCAGAGGGGGGAGGAGACGTCAGATATAAAAACGTATCAATGATAATTTTGATATATACACTTAATAGTAAATTTATTCTTACTATTAAACACTTAAAAGTAAAAATTTTATTTTATTATTTTTGTCCTTTGAAGTTTTCTTTATGATTTTTGCTTTTATAGAATGTAAAAAATTACTATTTTATAGCTTTTTGGATAGAATCACTATTATCGTCTTTGCTTTCTGACACTTCTCCCTCAGAGAAATATCTATACAAAGAAGCCTGTTTCTGACGATTCCTGAACATATTTCTAGAATGACTCATACACTTATCATTAACACTCTGCATAAGACGACTTGTGTGAAGTTTTTCTGGGTGTTTCTTTTCAATGAAACTCGTAAGGTTTTCATACCAACCGATAGCTTCCCTTATTTCTGCCAATGTTGTTTCTTCAGTCTCCCCCCCCCCCCCCCCGTCCTTGCCACCACTAGAGCTGTGCTCTTCTTGAATGATGGTCAACTGCATTGCCTCTAACTCCTTTAAGTTTTCAGTCGTAAGCTCCTCCCTGTGCTCTTCGATAAGGTTATGGACGTCGGCCTCATCGACAACAAGCCCCATGGACCTCCCGATGAAATTATTTCCTCAACATCACCCTCAGGGGCATGATCATCAACGGTCTCGTCTTCGGTTGAGGGATCGAAACCTTCAAAGTCTCGTTCTGCCACAACAGCTTACCACAGTTTCTTCCAAGAGGAGTTCAATGTGCGCCGTGAAACCTCATTCCAAGCTTTGTCGATCATCTTCAGGCATTGAACGATGTCAAACTGCCCCTTCCAAAATTCACGGAAGGTGAGGTGAGTGCTTTCGGTCACTTCGAAGCATCTTTTGATCAGATGCTTCGTGTAAAGATTCTTGAAGTTGGCAATAACTTGTGGGTTCATAGGCTGGAGGAGTGGGGTGGTGTTCGGTGGCAGATAGAGAACCTTGATGAAGGAGATGTTAGGATGAATAATGTCCTCAAGGCCAGGAGGGTGAGCAGGGGCATTGTCCAGTACCAGGAGACATTTGAGAGGAAGATCGTTCTCTTCTAAATAGTTTTTGGCAGCAGGACCGAGGCAGACGTTTATCCACTCAATAAATGTGGTCCTCATGGCCCAGGCCTTGACATTAGACTTCCAAAATACCGAGAGCCTCTCCTTCGTGATATTTTGTGCCTTGAAGGCACGAGGATTTTCTTAGTGGTATACCAGTAGGGGCATAATTTTTAAGTCCCCACTGGCATTTGAACAAAATGTGAGCGTAAGTCTGTCCTTCATGGGTTTATGGCCAGGAAGTTTCCTTTCTTCAGCTGTGATATATGAACGGCAGGGTATTTTTTTCCAGAAAAGGCCAGTTTCCTCACAGTTAAACACTTGCTGAGGAATGTAGCATTCTCTGGAAATTACGTTCTTAAACCTCTTGAGGAATTCTTCTGCTGCTTTCTTGTCAGAACTGGCCGCCTCTCCATGCCTGACGACTCAGTGAATACCAGTCCTCTCCCTAAAGCAATCAAACCACCCATGAGAAGCCTTAACCCTGGATAGGTACGCTCCTCGGACACCCCTTTAAGGGTATACTCGGACGCGAACGACCCCGACGCCAAAAAAAATTCTTGAAAAATCTGTTTTTGCAGTAACCTCCTTTTTTCTTTTGCCAAAAAAAACTTCAATGAATGCTTAAAACAACTGTAAAAATAAATACTACTCATCTGCAGAAAAACTATTTATTATAAATATTTTAAAAAATTAAGTAGAAAAAAAAGACCTGACATAAAAATTCATAAAAAAAAAGTTTATACATATATACACAAATCCTTTTAGGAATTGATTCTTGAATGTTTAGGACACATCTTGATGTATTTTGGATGAAGTCAGACCCATGGAGGTGAAGATCTGAAATGAGAAAAAAAGAGTAACTTTTTTTGGCCAAAAAAATTTGTCCAAATTTCATGAATTTTTTTGGGTACCCAAATGAAATAGGAAGTGGCTAATTTTTTTAGGGAATAAACATATGTTATCCTAAAATAGAAATACGTAAAAAAATCTTCATTATTTTGTAAATTACATTTATATCAGGGGCCATATCTAAAGGTAATTTTTTGAGTACTTAGAAATTTCGTAAAAAAATACATATATTTAATATATAATATGATATTTATGCAGGTAAAAATATACCAAAATATCACAAATTCTATAGGGAACAAGAATATATATAGATAGGGCAGCTTACGCTTCGGATATGTCCACAAAATGGCCGCCAACCACACTGACTCAGACTCCCTAATCTGCCACTTGAAATGTAGGAAGGGTATGTCAATTTCAAGGTGTTATTTACTAATCTAATTATTATTGGATATGCATAAAAATTGTATGGTGGGTTGCTGGATAATTGTTGATTATTTTACGACTATAAAATTGAAATTTTGACCCCAAAAAATTTTTTTGAAGGGAAATAAAATCGAAAACAAAAAAAATGTAAAACAATATAATATTTTAGCTAAAAAAATTTGATGATATTCAATCAAAAAAAAAGTAAACAAAATTTTCCGACAAATAAACATCTAGAGGAATCATTACTCTGTGATAGTTCCTTAGTACGTAGTAATTTTGAAAGAATTGAGAAAAAACGAAAAAATGGCAATCACCGGAAAATCGAACACATACCTATATATACGCCATATCTGGCTAAAAAAAAGATAGGCATGGGTAGCCAGATCATCTAGAAACACTTTCCAACACTATAAAAATATAAGTTTTGCGACACTACTTGCCAATTCCTTTCGGTAACATGACTAAGCGAAAAAATGCAAAACAAATAAAAAGGGGCACTCGCGGAAAAATGGCTAACATTCTAATATACGGCATTTCAGAAAAAAAAAAAATTCAGCCACGTGCTAGGCAAACCATCAAGGCACATTTTCCGACAAATAAACATATAAATGAATCATTACTCTGTGATAGTTCCTTAGTACGTAGTAATTTTGAAAGAAATGGGAAAAAACGAAAAAATGGCAATCACAGGAAAATCGAACACATACCTATATATACGCCATATCTGGCTAAAAAAAAAAAAGATAGGCATGGGTAGCCAGATCATCTAGAAACACTTTCCAACACTATAAAATTATAAGTTTTGCGACACTACTTGCCAATTCCTTACGGTAACATGACTAAGCAAAAAAATGCAAAACAAATAAAAAGGGGCACTCGTGGAAAAATGGCCATTCTAATATACGGCATTTCAGAAAAAAAAAAAATTCAGCCACGTGCTAGGCAAACCATCAAGGCACATTTTCCGACAAATAAACATATAAATGAATCATTACTCTGTGATAGTTCCTTAGTACGTAGTAATTTAGAAAGAAATGGGAAAAAACGAAAAAATGGCAATCACAGGAAAATCGAACACATACTTATATATACGCCATATCTGGCTAAAAAAAAAAATAGGCATGGGTAGCCAGATCATCTAGAAACACTTTCCAACACTATAAAAATATAAGTTTTGCGACACTACTTGCCAATTCCCTACGGTAACATGACTAAGCAAAAAAATGCAAAACAAATAAAAAGGGGCACTCGCGGAAAAATGCCCAACATTCTAATATACGGCATCTCAGATAAAAAAAAAAGACATGCACGTGTTAGCCCAACCATCAAGGCACACTTTCTAACACATAAACATGAAAAAAAATCAATAATATACGGCAATTCCTTACTACGTAGTAAATTTTTACAAATATTGAAAAAAAACAGAAATTGGCAACCGCAGTTAAATACCCAATATACCAATAACTACGTCGTATCTGAC
>NC_090726.1:81137617-81150117 GCF_036898095.1 Palaemon carinicauda | reverse complement strand
CCCGGGTCTCTCTACATCTATCTCTAAACAACTAAAGTTTAAATTATCTTCATTCTGTAAAGCGGCAGCAGCCTTTGCAGAAGCTCGAGTGGTAATCGCCACAGGACTAGCAGTTACGGACACTATTTGTAAAATTTCATTATCTTGGGCATCCAATATATCATTTCCCAAAATTCCATCAATACCAAGGATGGGGAGCTTTTCTACCACTGCCAATTCTGTCACCTTGTGATACTGCGGGAAGAATGCCTCTACTTCCACCAAAGGTGCAGAAACCACTGTATCAGGGAACCTACCTAGGATCACATAATTTCCAGAATTCACACCAACATCCTTCAACACCATTGACTAGACCAATGATTGAGCAGACCCAGTGTCCCTCAAAAAGTTCACTCTAACAACTTTACTATCAATAACCAAACTGACAGGCCAAATATATTTGTCGAAAAGTCACAAAGGAGAGCTAGTAGGTGATTGATTTATTTCACCTCCACTACCACTAATCCCAACCCTTCCTTCAGTTCCTGGGGAACACTCAACTTCAGTATTAGGGGTAGTAGGGGCATTAGCTATTAAAGACACAGGGACATTGTTACCTCCCCTTCCGTTCTGCTGGAGATACTTCATCCGGGCAGGACACCGAGCTTGAAAGTGCCCCAGCTCATGACACCAAAATAAAGTTCCCCTAGCTCTACCAACATTATCAGAACTTTGATTACCCTGGGAAAACACCCGAGTGTTGCTTCCACTCGTGTTATTTCCCTGGCTAATTTCAACCTTTATTTTAATGGGGTTATTGGACCTCCAATTATTATTCGGCTAGGCAGACTGGGATTTAAAGGCTGATGGACTAAAGCTACTACTACCTACACGGTGTGTTAACACAAACTCATCAACTATCTGAGCAGCTTTACTTAAGCTATATGCTTTGACCTCCTCTAGGTGAATCCTGAGTTCTTTACAACAAGTTTTCTTAAACTCCTCAAGTAGCATCAGCTCCCTCAAGGAGGAGAAGGAGACCACCTGGCGACTCTTTACCCAGTCATCAAACTGCTCCTCCTTAAGATGGGCATACTCCACATAGGATATAGTCTCAGGCTTTATAGAATTTCTAAATTTCAGGCAATAAACCTCAGGGACCAAGTCATACGCCTTGAGAATCAACGCCTTAACTTTACTATAATCTCTGGCTACACTCTCTTTTAAAGCATTATATTGGCGAATGGCCTTACCTACTAACCTGCATAAAATCAATACAGTCCACATCTCACTGGACCAAGACAATCTAGTGGCCACTCGCTCAAAGGCCTTAAAGAACTCCGGCATATTAACTTCATCAAACACTGGCACTAACTTTAATGCTGCACTTATGTTAAACCTATCTGTAGAAGGAGCGGTGGGAATACTATTAAAGTCAGGGTTAGCTCATAACCTAGCTAAGTCTAAGTTAATTTTAGCCATTTCCAACTCATGGTTCCTCGCCCTCTCATTCTCTTTGAATTGCACCTTCAATAATTCTATTCTTTTACAAATTATGCTAGGATCTTCATTTTCCGGATTCCCCACAGACTGTATTGGGTCTGGCTCTACCTCTACAAAAGGGTTATTAGAAACTCTAGTTTTTACGGTTAAATTACCTGGACCATTATAAATAACACCAGTACGAGGGTGGTCCTCAAATAGTGACAGCCCCGGATTAACACTGACCTCATCAAGAGAATTCTCATCATCAGAACTTCTACCAATCATATCTCTAGCCAAATCCTCACCCTCGGCTATACTACGAGCCACCATTGCCTCAACAGACAACAACAACTGAGCCTTAGTGTCCGTGGGTCTAAAAGAAATATTTAACCAACGAGCACAACTCCTTAAATGTTCCTTACTTAAGATAGCTAAATATTTGATACAGTTAGAAGACCCCAAAAATTCGGCTAGGTCAAAAACAAAGTCTGCCATAATGAATTACCTACGAGGGGGGGGGGGGGAGGAAGTAAGGCAAGCAACAAAACCAAATCAAATATTGTAATCTATCCCAGAGTTGCTCCACAAACCCAAATTCTGTGCAAACCCGCGTACGATCCTGTCACGGTTGCCAAATTGTTATGACCCCTTTGGCCGTAATACAGGTTCTTTATTTCAATACTCACAGGGATCGTAGGCAGTAAGAAAGTACACAGGGTATAAGGAATGTGGAAACAAACACCAGAATAAAATAAACAATACTTAATTACATAATACACTTAATACTAAATAAGCCTTGTGAGCAAACTTGTCAGTAAATACGAGCAATAACAATAACGGGCTCACAAAGATTCCTAATACATAGAAGCTAACCCTAACAAAGCAAAGAAAGGACATAATATGCCAAAGGCTTAAATAATAATAATACGGGCCCAAAACCACTAACCTATAATTATAAGATTGAAGGAAGACTAGAGAAAATAAAGACAGGAAAACCTTAAATCTCCTACCTAACCGTGTTTGTACTAAACTTAAAACTAACCCAATACCAACAACTTAACATAACATAATGAATATAAATATGATTGATAATTATATACACAAATCCTCGCGTACAACGAAGTGCACAGGAGTCTCTTCAACCTCCCAGCAGATATACGGGGGATCATACAAATTGTCCAGGTAGACTCAGGGGTTGGCATCAATTCCGAGGAAAAACACAGGATAATTACGTCTTATCTGGCAATTTCCTCCCTACTGGCCTCCTCACGAGCCATTAGCTCTCCTGGACATGCAGATCAAGATGGACAGGACAGTGGTTGGCGTAACACCTCCTACGTGGCGGGACAGCGACGACCACGTCTTCCGCCAAATCCTCAGGCGGGAATCCGGAGTACAGGTGTCGCAAGTGATGATAACCTGCGATATCACAGCTGTGATCCAAATCCACAATGCAAATACGCCGCAGATGGCTCAGCACATCTACGGAAAACCACTTCCAAGGAACGTCCGTCGGATTATTTCTCCAAAAGGCGTAGGATAAATCTCCAGAAGGCTGCCAACAAAAGAACGTACGTCCAGAAGCTTATACAGGCCCGAACTGCCTTAACCTGGCCTCCACTCACTGCACTACAGTTCCATTCCAACTCGAAAACAAAATAAAAACAATCGTTAACACGATGGTTAGGCAATTAACAACAAGAGGAGGAATCACTGAGCAAAACCACTGAACGTTACGTTAACGTAAAAAAAATACAGTTACTGAACTGAATATAATAGAGCACTTAAAACTAAAGTACAAGGCTGATTTAAGAAAACAAACAAGCAATAAATTCCATTAATTTGACATATATAACCCTATAAACTTTTTAAATGATATATATGAATAGAAATATTCATATATATCAGAGAGGAGGCAGAAAACAAGATTCAAACCATGGTCCCCGACACCGAGACGACGAAAATTGGAAAGCTAATGCTTGTAGTAGCTCTAGCCTATCTGGATACAGATAAATTTCCATAACTTCCAACGTATCTAAAAGGATTAAATTATTTTTTTTCTCAAAACGTCTAAATATGTATGCAGATGGTATTACTACTGCCTTTGATCGTGTTAATCATGATGCCCTTGTTTTAAACTGAAAGAGTTCGGATAGATAAATATTTTTAAGCATGAATTTTAGATTTTAATTAGTATATTGCAAAAAAAAATTGTTGCTGGGCAGCTATGAGTTAATCAGGGTATTTTTGGCACATTTCTGTTCATACGTATACGCATCATATAGGGTTTGGACTAAAAAAAAAACTTGATGAATAATATGCGCATGGCGCTACACTATTGGCATAAATTCAATATCCTTGTAGTAGATCTTACGGTGCTGTATATATTATTAGAGATCTAGCTAATATTAGTGCGTGGTGCACATTATTGTGCATGATATTGAAACAAAACTCAAAGTTTGATATCAGGTAGGTTAAAGATAGTGGCTCCTCAACAACAAGATCTCGGTATTGATGAGGTTTCTTTATTTATATACAATTCCTAAAATTTTAAGTATGATTCTTGAGTGCCAATTTACCTTTGAAAAAGACGTTCTATCTATTTCTTTTTCAATTATAAAGCAACTGGCTTAATGGTAAAATCCTTTATGATTTTCGGTGATCAATCTATCCTTAAGATTTTTATTTTTATTTTCTTTTTTTACATTGTTTCGAGTATTGTTCTACCACCTGGTCTCCAGCTGCTGACTCTCATCTTTATCTTTTGTACAAAAACTTGCACACTATTAAATTTCTAATCCTGATCTCGATATTAATCTCTGGCATTGTCGTTCAGTTAGTTCTTTATGGGTGTCGCATAAGATTTTTCATATTGTTAACCATTCTACACTTTCAAGTTTTCCCAGACTGTATAATCCTCTACGAAGTACTATGTTTACATTTAATTCTAACAGTCTTCCCTTCTTCACCATAAGGCTCAATATTACATGGTATTCTAGAAGTTTTATTCCAATTGTGACCAGATTGTGGAATTTCCATTCTCATCAGACAGTTTCACCGAATATCTTCATGTTGATCAGGGTTTCTAAGTCTCCCGTAATAGTTTGTATATGACAGATATATTTCAACGTTGTTACTGATCTCAAGATATCTTATATTCTTTATTCTTAACTTGTCATTAATATAATTTATTTCCATATTCTCTTTCCTCACTTGGCTATATTTTCGATGTTGGATTCCTTGTGCTTGTTGCATTCTGCTTTTCTAAGTAGGGCTTTATTTGTCTTATCCAATAATAATAATAATAATAATAATAATAATAATAATAATAATAATAATAATAATAATAATAATAATTCAATTAATCATATGTAGGCCTATACCCAGTAAATGATTAATTGATAAAAGTAAAAATAAGATTAGGAATGGTCAGGGTTCACATATCCCCTTTTCTAGCAATAAAGTAACCTGCAATGCTTGATAAACTATACTTCGTATGAGAGACTAAAATTTTGGGCTAGGAAAAGATGAAATGATAGGAATACTCCAATTCATCTGTTAAACATGTACAGCTTAGACGATTGGGTTAAATATATTCACAGATTATTTTGAGATACAAGACTCATGAGTCTATAATCGTATATCTAAATTCTTATTACCAAGATATTTTGAGAAATATCTTGTTTTCTTCCAGGACCATCCGTGTTATTAAACAAATCATGGGTATATTATCATAAGAGTCTCATTCTGTGGAAAAATAAATACAAAGTCAGGAATTCTGTCCGATGGGAGAAATAACCCAGCCTCTTATTAACAAGAATCAGTCACCTCCACAAAAAAAAAAAAAAAAAAAAAAAAAAAAAAAACATTCACTAACGAATACCATTATTACACAGCTTCAGTTTTCTATAATGTGGTCTGGAAGTTTTGGAGATACGCACGAAGACAATACAATCTCCACCTGTGACTCAAGTAGAATGAACACTTGAGGAATATGCCAGATCATAATATTTTTTATCGAATTGGCAGTCGAAGGAATTCTGTATGCTATCTAGTTGAGAGAGAGAGAGAGAGAGAGAGAGAGAGAGAGAGAGAGAGAGAGAGAGAGAGAGAGAGAGAGAGAGAGAGAAGGAGGGGGCTTGGGTTGCATCCAATATTTTCGTTTATATTCTCTTTACGAAATAGAGGGCTACTATTCCATGCGGTAATATCATGTTTGTACATATCTCCATCTTCTGGGACGTTTATGCGTTTCATATTGCTGATTATAATTAAATTCTATAATCATATAATAAGAGTTATATTTCAATTACATTCAAAGATATTGGGTGATAAAAAGGCTTTGGAACTATAAAGAATGAGGGATAAATCTGCATTTATGAATAATGTTCCTGCTGGAACTGTCGAAATAAAATTCATATTTGCCTGTAGCGTTACACAAAACAGATTGCAAAATAGAATAAAAGGACGCAATAGTTCAAAGGTCAGTAAAATCAGAGGATAATGGAGATAGATTCATGTAGTACACTACAGACAGGTATTATTTGTACAATTTCGAAAAGATAGATATTTTCCTTGACCAAACGTATTTGTCAAAATATATGAAGTTTTATCTTGAATGATGCAAATTGACACGGAAGACTTTAAGAAATCTTAATTAAAATTAAATTGAGCTATTGACTGGATATCTTAAGACTTGAAAATATTTGATATTAACAAATACTATTGTGCAAGTCTGTACTCAAATATTTAACATTCTGTGTAAAAGAGAAATGAAATAATGGTGTAGAAGAAACCTAGAGAAAAGAGGGTTGCATAATTTCACCTCACTTGGATGCACAAACTTTCCCAAAATGAATGATAACCCACCCAAAGATAATTGATAGTCTGTATGGATGAGAAACTGAACTATCATGCGACACATTTTTTCTGGTTTCCATTTTGATACCTTCTACGATTATGGAAATAAATAACTGACTTTATGTCCTTATGATTTTTTTTTCTATTCCTAAACCTAAACTGGAGGTAGAGGTCATGTTATCTATGCTACATTATGGTTATCATCATACATAAGATAAACATATTTACGACCTATTGCCAATTTTACAGAACTATTCTAAAATGCGAAAGAAAATAGGATAATGTGACCTTGCCCTATATTATTTGGAATGGTTTAACATATCATTATATTGTAGAGACTAATATTCTTGGTCCCTAAAATTTTATAATGTTCTAAATTTCACATTGGTAAATACTTATATAAACTTAATATATATATATATATATATATATATATATATATATATATATATATATATATACATACATATATATATATATATATATATATATATATATATATGTATTTATATATATATATATATATATATATATATATATATATATATACATATATATATATATATATATATATATATATATATATATATATGTATATATATGTATATATATATATATATATATATATATATATGTATATATATATATATATATATATATATATATATATATATATATATATATATATACATATATATATATATATATATATATATATATATTCTCATAAGCATGAGAGCAGGATGGGAAGATTTTGAAATAATTCTTTATATTGTGAGCTGATTACAAGTGGCTCCTACTCACAGACTATATAAAAAAAGTGTAAAAAAAAAAAACAAAAAAAAAAAACAAAAACTGACATTTCTCATGTTTTAACTATATAGCATCAATGATGCTAACGGAAATTAAAGTCACACAGAAAGCATAGGATTAAAAGCCTTATTTCACATATTGGAAACTACTGATGAATCAAAATCTTAAAATGATAATTCTATTCGACTATAAGATATTTGATTACCTTGAAGGCACAAAGCCTCACTGTGATTTAGAACAAATGATAATCATCAAGAGAGCAGTCTTTCCCTAACTATTTTACAATCTCTCTCTCTCTCTCTCTCTCTCTCTCTCTCTCTCTCTCTCTCTCTCTCTCTCTCTCTCTCTCTCTCTCTCTGCTTAAATATAATGGTACCTATATTAAATCTGTAAATTATAACTTTCCATATATTGTTCTTTTTTTCAATATTTTCTAATGAATATCTGCAAAAACAAATAATCAGGTAGATCTTTGGTCACCTCGATATCATTGAGATTTGTCATAGAAGATTTATGTTAGGCTCAATACCACTTGAAAATTAAAACAATTATATTATATTCGATCTACATTTATGTTATGCTCAATACCACTTGAAAATTAAAACAATTATATTATATTCGATCTGCATTGTCCAGGAAATACATATTGTTTTCAGTCATCGACTTCAGAAATATGTTGACACTCATATAAGAGACTGAACCCTGTTAGAAGAAACGAGTGGTGAGTGTCAACCGAATACTGAGGAGGCCTAATGAACCAACGGGTCCTTCCTCATTACCACAGCCTTTTTTTTTCTTTATTTAAGAATGAAAAAGCAAATGACATAAACATCTGGATTAAACTTATTATTTCTTCCAATTCTTTTTTTCTTTTAGGAATTGATAATATCCAATGAATTTCTCACCATGTCTGAAAGATGTTCTTATAGGTTCCATTGATATCGCTAAACAATTTAATTTTTAAAGTAAATCCATTCCCAAATCCTCATAACTTTTCTGATAAAAATGGTTAAGGATTTTAGGATGAATAATTCAAGAAAGTTATAGAATACTTCATAAATCAATGAAAATATTAGCATACAAAAGAAATTATAAAGAAAAAGAGAATCTTTGTAAATATTTTATAACAATTTCTATTATTCTTGAACATTACATGCAATCACTTCTTCCCAAACTGTAAGATGCCATCCGATACATAGTATTAGGTGTGCAGTTAATTCCACATTATGAGCTTATTACCTCACAGAACTTGGAATTTGGAATTTATCTTCCCATACTGTAATTTTAGAAATTGAAACTTGCCTAAAAAGTTTTCCTTTAGAACATATTTATATAAGTTTCGTTTCGTAGTTAGTATATGACTTTATTAAGTTGTTACTGTTCACAATATATCAACTATTTTATTTCGTATTAATAGTTTTTTCGTTTCTTCCTTATTTCCTTTCCCCACACGGATGCTTTCCCTGTTACAATCCTTCAGCTTGTGGCAATCCTTTTGTCTAATAATAATAATAATTGTAATAATAATAATAATAATAATAATAATAATAATAATAATAATAATAATAATAATAATGATGATGACAATAATAATAATAATAATAATAATAATAATAATAATAATAATAATAATAATAATAATAAGAGCATTCATGTTTCCTGGCCAAATTTTCCCGCTTCTTGTGAGAAAGGCGTTTTTGAAAACGTGGATTAGAATATCAAAAGCGCGACAAACGTTGCTGATAAATTGCTATCAAAAGTGAGACAGAATATTGAGTCAAAAGAGCCTTTTATCACTCGCCTTGAGGTCCGATTGTCCTTATGTTCATTAACGACCACTCACCTTCTCCATTACCTAGATGATATCATCTGTTGCCCTCTGCTTACCATGGGGAGGTTGAAGTAGGATTTTAAGCAGGAAAAATCAATATATTTTTTTTATATATGTAAGTATATTTTTTTACACCTCAGTACTAGCTTGCCATTAAGCCCCTATTACACTTATCCGGTTTCCTACGGCGCCGTCGTTTGCGACGCTAGCATATGTTCAAACCGGAGCGTGTGATAGCAAATCGGCCGTATGAAAGCTCACCCACGGCCGGCCGGATGAACTTTCACCAGTACTAAAGGACTGAGGACGTAGCGTGTAATTGCTCACCATATGGTATGACATCAGTCTGGGTGGCAGAAGGACGGTCATGTTGACTATTTGCTTCTCTCATGCAAGTGTCCTTTTTTTCTATTAAAGGTTATACCTGACTTAAGAGTTCCAAATATGTGTCATGATCCATTCACATGTAGTTAAACCAGTCATCTTTTTTCTAGTGCTAGTTCCTTCATTAAGTTAACAAGAGTATATTTGTCGTTTATGCAGACATTGTTTGAACCAAATCTTCCTTTTTCTTGGAATAGGAACGAGAATGTCGTCGAGATAAGACATGTCACTCCCCCACCACAAACAGTGCCATACTGACCCACTTGCCTCCGGCCGTTCAAATACGTGTAATAGCTCTAGCCGTAAGCCACAATTTTCCTACGGCGCCGTGGGCCAGGTTGGCCGTAGGAAACCGGATACGTGTAATAGGGGCTTTACAGTTCTTTATAACATACTTCATATAATCCTATTATTTATCATGTTAAAACTAATGTGTATCCATAAAACTATCTTATATAATAAAATATTAGTTAAACACCTCTATTATTACAGCTTTGTGTTTACTCTGAATTTGTTACGAAAACTCTTCATATAATTGTGTTTGACTATTTCTCTTGGAATATATTTGATATACTGTAATATAACATACTCCTCCCTGTTTTGTTTAGGTTTACCCATTGCTACACACTTACCGACATTTTTCTTCTTTAGGTAGGTATTACTTTAGGGCTTCATTAGAACGTCGAGGAATACATTTACAGTATAGATGGAAGGGGATGTATGATATATTTATTACGGTGAGTATGAAAATATTCCGTAGCATTGTTTGTACGCTTGGAATGTGAGGTTATTTCAGCCCAAAGCACTAGAGTATATCTTGAGTTTAGTAATATATAATTCTCAAGAAGATAGTCTGCAAAACGTGAAGATCTATCATCCTGATGTGCATTTGCCATAAACCCATCCACAAAGCAATCGTTAACGTCCTTAGGTTCAATGAAATGCAACCCCAATGGTAAATTAAGCCCCTGGCTACAGCAACTGTTGTTGTCCTCGTACACATTACCTAGTCCGAGATTATGAAATTCTCGTCATCATGCCTGTCCCATATGTCTCTAACGACAGTAAGCATGGCAATATTTAAACGTACCATCTACGATCTCCTCAGCAACGTTTGCGAAAAATTGAGACAACAGCAGGGTGAACGATCTTCAAGGTGTAGTCAATCGGCGACAACAACAGTGAGCACTTCGTGAATCATTAAGACACACTAAACGACAACTATTGAAATAGCAAGTCAAAAGGGAATAATCATGGCGAACTTTTGCAACTGCATTAAGGGTGTGTTTCGAACTCGGTAAGCTTTTCGAATTCCTGCTTTTCTAGTACGTCCTGTGAGAAAGGGATTAAAAGAGGAAAAGAAAAGCATGATAATAATTTTGGTACAAGAACAATCAGTAAAGAGAACGGCTAACATATTACATTACATCTTATTTTATTGGAGAAAAGAATCAAGTTATATCACAGGAAGTGAGAGATTTAAACTTTAGGTCTACAATTCCTGACATTTAGGTTCAGCGTTATCACGTTTTGCTTTTTGTAAGACTTATAAAATCTCTCAGTTAATGGCAACAGGAAATATTTCTCAAACACAGATTAATTCATAACTTAATTTGGTATTAAGACATCATTAGTCGTTGTCCCTTTTTCATAATACTTTCATTTTCAGACAGACATCATCGTGTCCTCTTACACCTATTGACGCAAAGTACACTTGTTAGATCTATTTCGTCAGATATTCACAAAACAGTGTGATTTTTTGTTAGCTTAATACTACATCCCATACTATACTAGTAGGAAAGAAGAAAAGGGTTAAAGTTTTTTCTTGGCAAAAGAATAAAAAGAAAATATACTTGTGTTACGGTCTCACCCTTACTTTTTTTTTACTTTACTTTTACGGGTTTATTTCTCGCCCTCCATCAGACAATAAAGTCTGTTCAGGCGGGCCTTGGTGTGTGAAAATAATTTCTTTCCAGTTAATATTATGCTCTGTGTCTTATCAGTTATTTCGCTAGCATTTGTATTCAGGCTTGAAAGTTTTCAGGTCACTGTTATAACACTTTCTAAAAAGATAAGTCTTCAGGTTTTTCTTGAAAGCTGCCACATTTTTGCTATTCTTGACATCAAGTGGAAGGTCGTTGAAGAGTCTCGGTGCACCATAACTAAACGTTCTTCCTCCTATTGCATGATTCACACTGATTTCGAATAGTCTATGAGGGTCATCGGCATGTCTAACTCTTACAGCAGTGCTGGTAGCTTGAGGGTAGGGGACCAAGCAATCACGAAGATATTTAGGCTTACGATGAAAAGATTTTTTTAAAGAAATATTTACTTAAACCAGAACATTGCAGGTGAAGACATAATAACATAAAACATACAAAGCAGCAATTAACTAAACTTTAACCTTTGGTACTGGCACCATCATATGTCCACCTTTATTCTGTTCTCTCATTTTTGATATACCAATCTTTATAAATTGTTTGAATTTACTATCATTTTTTATAAGAAAAAAACTTGGCAGTGATTGCTCCCTTGGCATGGAAGTATATCTACGATATGTTGGAGTCATAGTTGTAGTTACGGGTTAAATTGATTATATTATATATCCTAGTCTCTCTCTCTCTCTCTCTCTCTCTCTCTCTCTCTCTCTCTCTCTCTCTCTCTCTCTCTCTCTCTCTCTCTTTACAGTTTATCATTGGAAACTGATTTCTGTAATGTATGAAAAGAAGTATATATATATATATATATATATATATATATATATATATATATATATATATATATATATATATATATATATATATATATATATTTATGTATATATATATATATATATATATATATATATATATATATATATATATATATATATATATATTAAGAGAGAGAGAGAGAGAGAGAGAGAGAGAGAGAGAGAGAGAGAGAGAGAGAGAGAGAGGATATATATATATATATATATATATATATATATATATATATATATATATATACATACATATATATATATATATATATATATATATATATATATATATATATATATATATATATATAAATATATATATATATGTTTCATCGTCATAATCATCTCCAACGCCTTTTGAGGTAGTGTTTAATTCAATTTATCATTTTCTGCTTCACGCTCCTT
>NC_090726.1:81105117-81107617 GCF_036898095.1 Palaemon carinicauda | reverse complement strand
GTTTGGCAAGAAGTACAGGCGCGGACCCAATCCTTAGCATCCTTAGAAATGCCGTGCCAAATGAACTTTGCCTTCAGCAGCTGTGCAGTAGAACGGCACGAGGGATGTGAAAGGCCGTGAATGAAATCAAACACCTGTCGGCGCATGGGAGCAGGAATCAAAGGTCGCAGTCTACCAATACTGACGTCACAGAGGAGGGTGGTGTTGGAGTCTTCGAGGGGAAAATCTTCCCAACGGAGGGACGTGCAGGAAGTCCTACAAGCTTGATACTCTGGATCCTGTTGTTGGGCTTCAGCCAGGGCGTTGTAATCCAATCCCAGTTGAACGCAGCCAACGTGTTTCTTGATAGGGCATCGGCAACGGGATTCATTTTCCCAGAGACGTATTGGAGGGTGCAATTGTATTCAGCCACGGCGGAGAGATGTCGGCGTTGACGGGCGGACCAGGCGTCAGACTGTCGAGTGAAGGCGTGCACCAGAGGCATGTGGTCTGTGCGAATGACGAAGGGCGTACCTTCTAAGAAATGGCGAAAGTGACGGACAGCCAAGTGCACCGCCAGCAATTCTCGATCGAAGGTAGAATAACCCGATTCTGCCTTGGACAGTTTTCTGCTGAAGAAGGCCAATGGGCGGGGCGAGCCTTTGACCACCTGCTCGAGTACTGCACCAATAGCGACGTCGCTGGCATCGGTGGAGAGAAGGAGAGGGGCGTGTGGGATAGGAAAAGTGAGAGCCGCAGCAGTTGATAGGGCCTTCTTTGCATTACAGAAGGCTGCTTCTTGAAGGGGACCCCACTTCATGTCCTTTGGCTTGCCCTTGAGGGAGGCGTAGAGAGGAGCAAGAGTGGCGGCAATGGCTGGCAGAAACGGTGATAATAGTTGATCATGCCTAAGAATTCCTGCAGAGCTTTGACGGTCGAGGGCGCGGGGAAGTTCTGAACGGCTGCTACCTTCTCAGGGAGGGGATGGACTCCTTCAGGAGTGATACGGTGCCCTAAGAACGACACTTCGTAGGCGCCAAAGGTACACTTGTCGTACCGGACTACAAGGCCGTTTTGTTGCAGGTGGTCGAGCACGATGCGTAGGTGACGGAGGTGTTCCTCTTTTGAGGAGGAGAACACAAGTATGTCGTCCACATAACATACACAGAAAGGGAGGTCCCCTAAGATGCCATCCATGAGACGTTGAAACGTTGCCCCAGCATTACGAAGGCCAAAACAGGAGTAATTGAAGGTGTATGTACCAAACGGAGTGGTGATGGCGGTCTTGGGGATGTCTTCTGGGTTCATAGGCGTCTGATAATACCCCTTCAGGAGGTCGAGCGTAGAGAAAACCTTCGCTTTGTGCAGGTAGGAGGTCACATCGGCAATGTTTGGGAGGGGGTAGTGATCCGGTTCTGTTTGCATGTTCAGGCGCCTATAATCCCCGCATGGACGGAGGGAGCCGTCTTTCTTCAGAACGATGTGTAAGGGTGACGACCATGGGCTGGAGGCCTTTTGGCAAAGGCCCATTTTCTCCATTTCGGCGAACGTCTGTTTGGCGGCTGCCAATCGTTCCTGTGCCAGACGTCTGAATTTTGCGAAGACTGGGGGTCCCGTTGTCTTGATATGGTGATAGATACCGTGCTTGGCAGGAACCGTGGGCGTTTGGCGAAGTTCTGGACGGAAAACTTCCGGGTACGACGTGAGGAGGTGGGCGTAGTCATCCGTGGGTGCGCTAATGTGGAGAGCGAGGTTAGAGGGGGCTGGTTGAAGAGGTGTCGACAAGTACGAGTCTACGTTGACCAATCGTCGGTGGGCGACATCGACCAGAAGGTGGAAATGAGAGAGGAAATCCGCACCGAGGATGGGCATTGTGACGTCAGCAACGAGAAACTTCCAATTGAATTTACCGTTTCCGAACGATAATGTGAGATTCTCGTAACTGTATGTGGGTATTGCAGATCCGGTGGCAGCTACCAAGCGGACGTCGGCAGATGTAGACAGACTACGCCGTGCCTTGAAGAGTTTCCTTGGCAAAAGAGAACGACAAGCACCCGTGTCTACCAAAAATCGCACGCCCGTTCCTGCATCCTGTAAAAAGAAAAGATTAGAAACATGGGAGGCCACCGTCACAAGCGATGGCCTACTTACACGTTTTTTGGCCACTGACAATCCTTGGCACATTTCTTCGCGGTTGCCCCGAATCTGAAGTGGTAGTAGCAAAACTGCGGCGGATGGGAGGTAGTAAGTGGCTGTAGAAGTCGTTCGTTGGGGCGCGAGCGATTGGTGGGTGGTGGGCGGCTTTGTCGCCGCTTCGGCACGTCACGGGGTAGGCGTGTATGTCCTACGGCATTCATGTCAGCTTCGGTTGACGTTGAATAGGCATCCTCGTAGTCAGGGGTGGAGGCGTTGATGGAGGTCTTGAAGTGGCTGTCCATAAGGGCGTCGGCTTTGGTCATCAAGTCCTTTATGGGTAAACTATCGACATCGGGTATGGCAGCGCGTACAGGTTCGGGTAAAC
>NC_090726.1:81087617-81092617 GCF_036898095.1 Palaemon carinicauda | reverse complement strand
CAGAAGTGGAATAAATCTTTTAAACAGAAGCCTTCGTATCAATCTTTTTATTTATTAGAATCTGTTTAACTACTTTATTTGGGATATCGTAGCAAATCATAATCATTTAATACAATGCCGTTGAAGAATTTTCCGCGAGGACTTGTAATGTAAGTCTGACCGTATACGCAATATTTGGTTTCCATATTTTAGGATAAATTATTTGAAGTTTTTCACATTTTCAACACAGAGTGACTAAAATTAGTTGTAAAGTGAAAATACATTTCAAAGCAACTTTCTCTTTTTCAGCTATTCTCTTATTTGCTACAATGAAGAGAAGATTAATAGGAAACTATATATTTTTTGTGTTGATAGCCAAAACATATGTTGGCGAAAGACCAGCAATCTATATATTTGCATTTACTGTCGTTTGCTTAGTATTGGTTATATAATTCTTATTGAAAATTATATCTTTTTCCTACTCAGATAATTGTTTAAAAAAGGGTTCTAAAAGAACGCAAATCATAGGAACATTAAACACAGTGAGAAAACTATATATTCATAAGGCATTTTGGTCTTCCAATATAGTATAGCAGTTCAAGACTGTACCCCTGACACTTGCACGCATTCGTGGCACACACTGGCACGCATTGATGCGCGAACTCGCGTGAACGAGCCGTGAAAATGTCGTGAACAGTGCGGAAACTCGCGTGCCAGAGCGTACCAATGCGTGCCATGCGGGCCCAAAACTTTGAAATGTTTAAAGTTTGTGGCACGCATTGGCACGCACTAAATGGCCGTGAACGATGCGCCAACTGGAGTGAACTGGAGTGAACAGTGAGGGAACTGGCGTGAACTGGAGTGAACTGGAGTGAACGATGCGGGAAGTGGCGTGAACTTTATAATGAAGAGAAACAAAAAGGAAACGAAAATATTAATGAAAAGGAAAGAAAAATAAACCTAGTAAATTTTTATATTTGCTGTTTTAATGTGAAAAAAAAAATGATATCTTATTTCAAACTATTTCTATAACTTTATAATGAAGAGAAACAAAAAGGAAACGAAAAAATTAATGAAAAGGAAAGAAAAATAAACCTAATAAATTTTTATATATGCTGTTTTAATGTGAAACAAAATTATATCTTAAAAATTCAAACTATTTCTATAACTTTATAATGAAGAGAAACAAAAAGGAAACGAAAAAATTAATGAAAAGGAAAGAAAAATAAGCCTAATAAATTTTCATATTTGCTGTTTTAATGTGAAACAAAATTATATCTTAAAAATTCAAACTATTTCTATAACTTTATAATGAAGAGAAACAAAAAGGAAACGAAAAAATTAATGAAAAGGAAAGAAAAATAAGCCTAATAAATTTTCATATTTGCTGTTTTAATGTGAAAAAAAATTTTATCTTATTTCAAACTATTTTTATAACTTTATAATGAAGAGAAACAAAAAGGAAACGAAAATATTAATGAAAAGGAAAGAAAAATAAACCTAGTAAATTTTTATATTTGCTGTTTTAATGTGAAACAAAATTATATCTTAAAAATTCAAACTATTTCTATAACTTTATAATGAAGAGAAACAAAAAGGAAACGAAAAAATTAATGAAAAGGAAAGAAAAATAAGCCTAATAAATTTTCATATTTGCTGTTTTAATGTGAAACAAAATTATATCTTAAAAATTCAAACTATTTCTATAACTTTATAATGAAGAGAAACAAAAAGGAAACGAAAAAATTAATGAAAAGGAAAGAAAAATAAGCCTAATAAATTTTCATATTTGCTGTTTTAATGTGAAAAAAATTATATCTTATTTCAAACTATTTTTATAACTTTATAATGAAGAGAAACAAAAAGGAAACGAAAAAATTAATGAAAAGGAAAGAAAAATAAACCTAATAAATTTTTATATTTGCTGTTTGAATGTAAAAATAAAATGATGTCTTATTTCAAACTATTTCTATAACTTTATAATGAAGAGAAACAAAAAGGAAACGAAAAAATTAATGAAAAGGAAAGAAAAATAAACCTAATAATTGTTTATATTTGCTGTTTGAATGTAAATATAAAATGATGTCTTATTTCATGCACACACTTATTTTCCTCTATTACCAATCAAGACCCAAAACTTTTGTTTTGAATAAAAATGAACTGAAAAATAAACCCAAGAAATTTTTAAGTTTGCTGTTTGAATGTAAAAATAAAATGATGTTTTATTTCATCAACATACTTATTCTTCTTTATTACCTTAAAATGAAGGGCAAAACAAATTTTTTCTGTTTGCAGTTTTAATGTAAAAATAAAATGATTTCTTTATCAACACACTTTTTTTTCTATTACCTTAAAATCAACAGCCTAAAAACTTTTCATGTTTGCTGCTTTTAATGTTAAAATAAAATGCTTTCTTAATACTTGTACATATTTCATGTCTGCTATTTATATGTAAATCAAATGCTTTTTTATTGAAACTAAAATAAAGGGCAACAAAAAATACAAACGAAAAAGATACGTTTCTTCTCCTCAATGCAATGGTGTCTCTGACAGAAAGCATTGTTGTCTCTTCCGAACCCAATCCAAGAATGTCCTCGGGTTGGAGAAGCCCCGTTTTTATATGGAGTGGCCAATTCGTGAACTGGCGTGAACTGGCGTGACCAATGCGGAAACGATGCGGAATGATGAGTGAACTCGCGTGAACGTGTCGTGAACGATGCGCGAACTACGCGTGCCAATTCGTGCCATCGCGTGAACGTCGCGTGAACGTCGCGTGAACGATGCGCGAACTGGAGTGAACTGGTCGTGAACAGTGCGCGAAAAACACCAGTGCGTGCCAAAAAGTGGCACGCACTGGCGCGCATCAATGCGTGCCAGTGCGTGGCAAAAATGCGCGCAAGTGTCAGGGGGGCTTTAGCCTCAGATCTAATTTCTACCTAGTCTAATACAGTAAATGGAACCAAACCATTGATATCAAAATTTTTCTCGTGTTACCATAAAGGGATTTCTAACAATAGTGTTACCATGCAAGGAAAGTAAGAAGAGACTATGATGATTTTTTGTTTGGAAATGTATTCCATCATGTGAAAAGTTCGTAATAATTATGGATTGGTTGCAATGTTCTTTTAGCCTAATTTTATTCAGGGTAAATATGTTAAGCAGTAATCCTATTCATAGTTATTTTAACTCTTTTAATGTGTTAACTTATGAGGGTTATTCTTGTGTCAATATATCTCTAAGACCTAAAATTAAATTCACATAATTGAGGACAAATAATGATATTGATGTGTTATTGTATACCTGTATATATTTAAAAATAATACTATTTACTAAATGTGAAAATTGCTTTACATAATATGTTAGTATCAAATCTTTTTATCGCTATTGAAAAAGTTCATAAAGATTAGACAGTTTTATTGTAAGATAATAAGTTCTATATTACTCTAGTTATAAAGCAGATTCATAAATGCTTGTGATCTAAAACAAGTTTGTTGTTATGCTCCAAGCAGAGTAGTACAATCATATATAAAGATGATAAAATTAAAAAATAATAGGTTTTTGAATCAGCTGTTCAAAAAAGTAAAGAAAACAATGATATCTCATTAAATGATCTTATAACCCTTTCCTTATGATATTATCTATAAATACTACATTGAAAATAAGTAGCATAATAAAAAATAAACAATGTGCACTTATCAACAATATAATTTAAATGGTAATTTTTACATTCAGTAAAATTTGGCAATAGTCTAAAGTCCAAACCTCGGTTCAGAATTTTTTGGCGATGGTGATAATTTTTTTTTAGACTACATTTGTTGTTTAAGTATTAGAAAAGAATAACCAATATCTTTCAATGCCTTTATGTGATTTTAATTAGCATAATCAAATTACTCACTATCATAGTAATATCCTACTTTAGAAAACTTTACAACATAACTCCATTAGCAACCTTCCACAAGAGAGAGAGAGAGAGAGAGAGAGAGAGAGAGAGAGAGAGAGAGAGAGAGAGAGAGAGAGAGAGAGAGAGAGAGAGAGAGAGAGATTGTGAAGATGCAGTCATCATAAATGGAGAAAATATGAATCTAAATGCCTCCAACGGAGACAAATATAAGTAACATGAAATTCGAGACGCTGCGGTTATGGGAAGAGCGTCCTAGATCTATACACAAAAGGATTTGTTGATTAAAATAATGACAATGTTTGATTTATATAGTAGCCCCCCATCCATCAAATAACTTCCTAATCTTTCGTTTCTCTCTATAATAAATCATGGTCACAATTCATGTTATTCATGTTAAAGATTCTTAGAACTTGATGAAAGGTTCACCTCTAACCTGAAATAATCGGATATCTAATGTCTCTTTTTTTTCTCTACTTCTTCTTCTTTTTTAAATGCATCGGTACTTTGGCCCTGTTCACTGGTTACATATGCATGGGGCGAACAGTCAACATCCAACTGATCATAACGCCTGAATATTGCTGCGCCAGCTTCTATTGAGATCTCCAAGATCCGGTCATTTGACTCCAACTATACAAGCTCAAACATTCTCTCCACAAGTTCTCTTTTGCGCGTTTTGTTGTGCATCTGGTTGCTAACATATATTGGAAGAGGTGGCTCATGTGATCTGCCATAGAGTCAATTGTATGTTTTGCTGGTGCTTCATGTTGGTGAAGATATTGAGTTGAGATACTCTCGAAAAAGACCTTTTGCTTTGTCTTGCAACTGAATGCTCAGCAATATTTAAACCATGTATTACCATTATGACAAGTGTGGCCAAGGAATGGGGAATAGATTCAGATTGATAGTTTAGTGAAAATTAGCCATTGAACTTGATTTGTGAGTTCATTATTTCCATTCGAACAATCCTTGCTGCCCGAGATAGAGTTAGAGCATCATCGTCTGCATCACTTTCACATGATTTACGCAATGCAATGTCAATATCATCATTACTGATCAAGAAAATGTCACGTCCTTCTTTAAATGCTTCAAGTTCTGGAAAATTTGTCAATATGCTATCCTT
>NC_090726.1:81070117-81080117 GCF_036898095.1 Palaemon carinicauda | reverse complement strand
TGCCGAATCCTGTCACGGTCGCCATTGTTACTAATCGACTTAATGGTTCATTAGGTTCTTGAAGTTTTAAGGCATTCGGGACTGTAAAAACTGGCAGAGATAGAGACAAGCGACGGAGGGAGGAACTAAAGCAAAATAAAGTGACCTTAAACTAATTTATTACAATACATATTTACACTTTAATACAAATGAGTCAGTAAGTCAGTCAAAATTAACATTAATACAAAAGTTAATTTACATATTATTTGCATCATTATATACAACGTTATTCAAAGAAAAAGAAATAATCATACACAAAACTAAAGACATTCAAAATGAACCAGCAGCATTACTCCAAATAATTAATATGCTCAAAATTAGTCAGCATCAAAATTAAATATAAAGACAGTTAAATCATTCAAAATATGAAAATATTAAACATCGTAAGAAAGCAGTAAAATATTACATAATTTAAAAGTGTGACTTCTAAACAATTCCGACAATTAAGCAAAACAAGGCATCATTAGGTCAACCTTCAAAAGGTCCCACTCCACCTAAGGAGATTACAGCTTACGACACAGCAACAACAGACAAACCTATACATAAGGTCATCAATACAGCTCCACGCTGCCCATGAGGTTAACCCTCCACACAGTGTCGTTCCCCAGCTGACGAAAATACACTAATGATGCCCAGTGGACCCACACTCCACATGACGTCGTCCTCCATGCGACGAAAACGCACTATTTCCGGCTAAAGTTGCTGCCCAATGAGATCACACTTGACACGTCGTCCTCTCGACGACGAAAACACGCCAATACTGGCCAAAGGGTGCCGACCTCCAACTCTAAGGTCATACTCCGTCAGACTCCGACGGCTTCAAATCAAATAGCCAGGTATCAAGTACCCGACGCTGCCACGTACTGGTTCACAGGTAAGCATACCTGACTGCCTCTGACTGACTGACTGACTGACTCCTATCGGACATCTTCCGACACACGTCAACTCACTTGACCCTCAAGAAAAAGAACAACAGGTTAATGGTGATTATCAAACAAGCAATACTAAGAAACAAGCGGAATATACTTGTTCCAACAAAGCCACTTAACCCAACAACATATAATATATATATATATATATATATATATATATATATATATATATATATATATATATATATATATATATATATATATATATATATATATATATATATATATATATATACATATATATATATATATATATATATATATATATATATATATATATATATATATATATATATATATATATATATATATATATATATATATATATATATATGTTGAAAATCGACAGCACTGCGAGGATCATGTCTCAGCACACTTATGGGTGGTATGCTCTAATAAAATTCCTACCTTGGATCAAAATACATGGCAAATATGCCTTATAAATGCTATTTTCCTTCTTTTGGGACTGTTTGGCATTGTTCAAGCCAATGAAATCACTTTACATTTTGTGTAACATGGAAAGGTTTGCCTTATTATAATAATGTAATCTCTTACATGTTAATTAAATTAAAGGATAGGATAGGAGACTCGTTAATAAATACAACGGCTTTCAAAAAGCATGATAGCGCCACTCACTCTTATTCTGATTGAAAGGCTAAGCAAAATATTACTTATTTCGGTTCTAATACAGAATATTCAACTAATAATGATGGGTTTAATTCCATGTAGGCCAATATTAGCACGGTAAATATGCTCCACGGAAAATAAGAAGTGGCATGCTGGGTATAAGTTTAGAATTCAATAAACGAATCATGCTAGTTCTGTAAGATAACCATGTTAGTTTCAGAATGATATTGATAAAATTTCTGATCACTGTTTGCAGACACATTTTTTTTCCTTCCGCTAATGCAGTGATTCTCAAACTGGGTGCCGTGGCACCCTGGGGTGCCACAGACAGCGCCTAGGGGTGCCGCAAAATTGTCATGAGTTTTGTCTTGGCTAAATCGTCTTAATGAACATTTGAAAAAAAAAGTTTTCAAAAGTCTTCATATAATTATCAAACATTTCTCGCAAATAGAGGTTGATATTTCCTTTTCTATACTTGTACAATACAACAACAACAACAACTACTACTACTACTATTGCTAATAATAATAGTAACAGTAATAATAAATAATGATAATAATATAACAACAACAACAATAACAAGAACAACAAAAATAGTAATAATAAAGTGTAACAGTCGACTCTGTTCATACTCACATTTTCTTTGTATATACTCGTTGCCCTGTCCGATACGTGTTCGGTTCTCGTCGGCTTTGTATAACCCCAGTTTTCTATTCCCGTGTCAGTGAGGCATAATACCTCAAGGCATAAGTTCTTTGCTGTTTCTGGGGTTATATTACAGTTGTTTCGAACAGTATCGTGATTCTAACATACCATACGATGGATAAGTTTGTCATTAAGAAGAGAAGACACGAAGTTAGTGGTGAGGGTGAAGAAAGGGACGAAAGTGGGTTTGTGAGCGAAAAGGATTTGGCCATTCCAACAACAAGTACGTCAACTTCAAAAAAAGGCAAGAAAAATCGCTCCTACTTGGATAATTATTTAAGTTCTGGATTCTTCTGGTGTGGTGATGAAGTTACTCCCATGCCTTTATGTGTTATTTGTGGTGGTAAATTAGCTAATGAAGCAATGGTACACAGTAAATTAAAGAGGCATTTAACTCTGTAACATAATCATCTTGCTAACAAGCCTCGGTCCTACTTTGAAGGACTTTTAAGTGAGCAAAAACAACAGAGTGCGATGCTTTCTAAGAAAGTCAAAGTTGCTGATAAAGCGCACGAGGCCAGTTACTTAGTTGCAGAGTTAGTTGTTAAAAGGATGAAACCTCATACAATAGCAGAGACTCTGATTCTACCTGCATATAGTGCCTTAGTAAAAACAATGTTTGGAAGTAAAGCAGAAAAAAAGTTTGGAAAATTCCCGTTTCGGATAGTACCATTAGCAGACGGATTCATGATATGTCAGCAGACATAGAGGAAACTGTATGTACATCTGTGAAGGAAAGTGAAATGTTTGCACTTCAGGTAGAGGAGTCCACAGACATTGGAGGTATAGCTCAATTACTGGTATTTGTTCGGTACATTCATGATGTTAAAATAGTGAATCAATTCCTTTGTTGTAAAGAACTTAGGGAAACTACAACAGGCAATGATATTTTCTCTACATTAAGTGAGTACTTAAAATCAGTTGGTTTGACCTGGCAATCGTGTGTTGGGATTTGTACAGATGGGGCACCTGCCATGATTGGCTCAATTAAAGGATTTGTGGCATTAGTGAAGAGAGAAAACAGCAGTGTGATAACAACACATTGCTTTCTTCATCGTGAAGCGCTGGTTGCAAAGACAATTAGCAATGATTTAAAATCTGTACTGGAAAAAGTTGTAAAAATGGTGAACTTTATAAAAAGTCAACCGCTGAAGTCTCGTCTGTTTACTAAGCTGTGCGAAGAGCTTGAGGCAAAACATTTGAACCTTCCTCTACAGACGGAAGCACGTTGGCTGTGCAGAGGGAAAGTATTGTCACGAGTATGTGAACTGAAGGAAGAGATGCTTAATTTTTTCACTCTTGAACAACAAGAGGAATTCTGTGATTTACTGGCAGATGACACTTGGTGTGCAAAATTGTCTTACTTAGCTGACATCTTTGAACTTTTAAACAAGGTAAATGCCAGCATGCAAGAAAAATCAGAAAATGTTTTATCTTCCACTGATAAAATTAAAGTGCTGAAAGAAAAACTGCAACTGTGGGGTGGCAAAGTAAAAGAAGGCAATTTGGACATGTTCTCACATGTTGCAGTAGCAGCAAACCGTGGTGAGATAATACCCATTATTTCTGAGCATCTTGCAGTACTGGAAAAACAACTTCAGCACTATTTCCCAGATATATGCACTGAAAACTATGACTGGATAAGAAACCCATTTGTTGCATCTAAATCTACCCAATCTCAGCTTACCCTCATGGAAGAAGAGCAGTTAGTGGAATTTCGTCATGATCGTGATCTAAAGTTATTGCACATGCAGCTGCCTTGTGACGAATTCTGGGTTCAGATCAAGACTAAGTATCCTCATGTTGCCAAAAAAGCTCTGGTAATGTTAATCCAGTTCTCTACTTCTTACCAAAGTGAGTTGGGGTTTTCTGCTCTAGCAAACATTAAAACTAACAAAAGGGAAAGGCTGAAAACTCTTGAGGAAGAAATGAGAGTATGTTTGTCCACCATTCAACCCAATGTGAAACGGATCTGTCACTCACATCAAACACACACATCTCACTAAAATAGGTGTTTTTTCTTCTTTGCTTAAGGGTGATTACCATTTTCTTGTTATTTAGTCTGCATTCATAACTCTTTACTTCAAATCTTCTAATATGCTCTTTTGTATTTCTGCATTATACAGTGGTGCTGGATTTGGTTTGATTATGGATGATAATAAAAATAATAATAATGTCTAGTGTTTTATATAGCGACGTTTCTCCTTAATGGATTCAAAGCTGCTAGTACAGTAATTATATTCATCAAATAAGTTAATTCATGAGATATGGTGGGGTGGTGAAGAAGGGGTGCCACAGTAATGGTTACATCAGTATAGGGTGTCCTCAACTGAAAAAGATTGAGAACCACTGCGCTAATGATTGAATTAATGCTAAAGAAGATAATGATGATGTTTTTGCTAATATTGAATAATTTTCACCTTGTATAGACTCCTTACTACTATCAGTTTCTCTTATTCATCAAAACATAAGGGGTACACGAACTTTTTGCTTTTCCTTGAATACAGGAAGTCTTCGAAAGGCCTTGAATGGTCAAACGAAACATTTATATTCTAGAAAGGTCCCGATAAAGATTCAAAGTGGTAAATTGGAATTAGTAGTAAACCATTTGATGTAGCAGGTTCTTTAACGTTTAATGCAAAATATATATATTCTATTTCTTTGATAATTTCATTATTGCAATTCCAGAAAAAATGAGTATCAATAGAAGGGATTTTTATTAAATGTGCAAATTCCCTTTAGGGACAATGAGCTCCAGATAAAGGTAATTAAGGTTCATGGAACTATTACAGCCAACTAGTGTCTACTCTATGACAAACGCTCTTAGCCCAGTTACATAAATTTAAAAGATCCCATTTTAGTCAGTTATGATATTGAACTTCTTCCAAATTCTTCTGTTATGATTAACAGCTATATGAAATGCATCTACCCAGGTCAGTTATTTCTGGTTCTGTTTAATTAGACCTGAAGAATCAAATAATATAGAGCTTAGAATATAATTTTATTATAATTTTTATAATAATTTGATACTTGTAAGGGACAAAACGCTAATGATTACGAACTTTATGCAGATAGTCTTATAGAGTGAGGAAATAAGGCATATACAAGAGGTCACTAATATTTCTATGATTAAGCTAAAAAAGGAGTTTTATTGGTTTGCAGAAACATTTTCTTCATCAGTTAGGAACATTTGAAAAACTTCTGTAATTGAACATCAAGCAGGATTAAGTAAGCTAGATAAAATTATTTCTGTTCCTTTATAACGAACAGTTTAGTTTACAATAACCTACCTCAGGGACTATCATTGGCCAAAGGCAACCCACAACTGCTGCAAACCTAGCTCCTATAGGAACTGCAGAACAATAACTGCAATGGCTTTGACTATGATTATTTGGCTGCTTGCTTCTGTTGGGAGCTTGACATACATAAAGATCTGAATGTCAGCTTTTCCATAGGTATTGGTAAACAGAGACACTGATTCCGTGGAAAGAGTGACCACTGCTGTTGCAGTGGGACTGTGGTCTATGTCTTCCATGGTGGCTCTAGTAAACAACCTTATTTGCACAACTGGTGGACAGACGGATATTCCTTACTGTTACTTCTTTCAACTGTTCAGATTTTTTTAGCATCCTATCACATAAAATGCTAAAGCCCATGTAATTAAGAATTTTCACTGACATTTTATGGTTTTCGTGTAGGAAATAATGTTCCTCTGTCTTTGAAGTCTATGACCTGCTACTCATGCTTTGTACCTTGCATAGTAGTTATACTGAAACAACATTACAATTTCTAGGTCTGTCTTTGATGTGCTATTCCCCAGTTGAGATTTGATGTCCATTATCTTTTCAAGAATAGCCACAAAGTCAAGAACAGAAGGTTTAATTGCCCAGTCAATGGACCCCTCATGAATATCCACCAAATGTTGAGGTGGGATGTAACATGTCTTCATGAAATGTTATTTTTTTTTTTTAATTTTCCAAATTAGGTATTTTGTGACAGTAGATTTTCCTTGGGTTTTGTGTAATTAACTGCAGGCGTACCACAACCCAGCTGTTCCAGGTGTTGAGCATGTAGGTTAACTCAACTATATCTGCAAGTATGAAGATTGCAAAACAAACATCAAATCTGGTGATTTTCATTGGATATGTGACCAGCTCTGAGAATGCCTATAAGTGAGCATTTGCTTCTGGGGTATATGGTTATTCCGGTCTCTCATACAAGACTATTAGACATGCAAAATTGTATTTGTGCTCCTGTGCAATTGCATTTTTACCACTGAGTCTTGCAAGAAATTTCTTTCATTTACAGTTTAGACACATTTATAAAGTCTATTATTGAGGTTCATCGTTATAACTTATCTTTGACACAGGAAATTTGTTTAGCCTTAAAAACTGCTAGAGAGTTATGGCGTCCTTTGACTGGCCAGACAGTACTACATTGGACTCTTCTCTCTGGTTACGGTTCATATTCATTTTGCCTACACATACACTGAATAATCTGGCCGTTTCTTTACATATACTCCTCTGTCCTCATACACCTGACGACACAGATTATCAAAAAATACTTCTTCTCTCAAGCGTTACTGCACTATCATTGCTAAGTTGCCACTTTCCTTCTGTACGGGTAGAGGAGACTATTTACCTATAATAAACAGCTCTTTTAGGAGAAGGACACTCCAAAATTAAACCATTTATTCTCTAGTCCTGAGTAGTGCCATAGTCTATGTACCATGGTTTTTCACTGTCTTGGGTTAGAGGGTACACTCGGCCACACTATTCCATTTTTTTTTCTTTCCCTTTCATTTTGCCATAGTTTTTATAGTTTATATAAGTGATATTTATCACAATATTGCTGTTCCTAAAATTTGTTCTTTTTCATTATTTTCTATCCTCACTGGGCTATTTTCTCTGTTGGCTCACCGGAGCTTATAAAATCCTACTTTTCTAACAAGGGTTGTAGCTTAGCAAGTAATAATAATAATAATAATAATAATAATAATAATAATACAGAATGGTCTACGCAGCTTGGTCTGCCATTTTGCTGTCGGAGCATAAAGTATTTCACCTTTTTTTTTTTTTTTATTGGTTCTCTCCAGTTTCATGTTGATGAATATAATGAGAAAAGTTTGATGATACTGTGCCATGTTCCTTTATAGAGATTCTTCAATGACACCTCCATCCATTGATGGGTCGTGTATAGACACTGTAGAACTGCAGCACCACTTATTTTCATATGATATCGATAACATTCAATAAAATAGTTTTTTGAATAAGTCCTTCTTTACACTTTCACAATATATAATTTCCGTAAGCATAATATATCGTGGGCTGCTCTGCGCATGCGCACATAGGCATCTGAACGCAAGTCTGTGTGGGAAAAAAAACAGTATCAAGACTGCCAACCTTGGCGTGTTTGTGGGAGGTAGTAATTTTTTTTTTTTTAATGATATCATTATTCCACTTCCAGCTATTTTATAGGATTTATTTTTTTCCTTCGCTTGAGAATTCCCTGTGCTACATCAGACACAAACGCTGCTTTTTAACACTTGAAACAATAAAAACTTTTCTATGAAGAACTATGAATTCGGAGAGACTAAATGCACATGAAGTGCTACCAATTAAGGAAAAGTTCCGCAGCTGTCATCCAGAGGTCAAAGAGAAAATAGATAGGTGATCTTATTGCAAAAATTAAAATAAGAAGAATGGATTTCTAAATTAATGGATCAAGCTGGAATATTAACAATTCAGGGTATAGTAAGTGAATAATGTGCTTTTGTTGTTTTAGGATCCTATCAAGTTTCTGAATAGATTTCCTTAAACCAAGTTGTCCCCTTCTTACACATTATTAAAACCAAGGCTATACATTTATTTGAAGCACAATCCCCACTAATTCTAGCGACGAGCCCTCACTGCCCCCAAAACTGGCCAATCAATGATTCTGTGCAAGAGGAAAATATTAATCAAACTCATAGTGTAGCCATGGTGTTCTTTTGGTTGATACGCACATGGAGACTTAAGTTATTCACTCTGATTTTTTGGGCAAAAATAACATATGGACTATTCAGTCAAGAATTTAAATGGTCCTTGATCTGTATTTACCATCTCGGCGAGTGGTACACAAGGTATTACAGTATTCTAATAATCTGTATTCACTGAATCAAGGCCAATGGTTTATGATTTTACCACCTTGATCACAATCATACACATTAAGAAAGGAGTTTTGACCAGGTTCTGGAATAAAAAGATATGACCCACATCTGGCCAAGTCATTCATTCAGCATCAATAAATCCCCTAACATCTGTACATCATCCATGTAGCTGCATGGAAAGCAATGTAAAGCCCTGTCACCCATGGCTGAGGTATCGTGGGCTGATACACTTTGCCAGTTCAGGTGGAGCAGTCTAACTAGACATCAGTGTTAATTAAGGTAGGTTGACACCTACGCACTTTTTGGCTGCGACGTCTTGCCACCTTGTAGGTGAAAACACCAATTTTTGGGCAATGTCATGACCTGAGTATGCAAAGTGTTGTGACATGTCACGAGGTTGTTTGGCGATATTTTGTGCAATGTCACTAAATGGATGCAGTGTTTCCTTACCAAGGTGTCATGAAGTGTCACAAGGTGAGACGAGGTGAGGCGAGGTGTTTACGAACTTTAGTGACATAATGACTCAGTGTTGCGAGGTACATGGCCAGGTACCTGTAAGGTACCTACGAGGTGCCACAAGGTTTTCAAGGTACCTTCAAGTGTCACGAAGTGTCACATAAAAAATATCCAAGCTACAAGGGTGTATATATATAGTGCTCAGTGTCTTTGGAAGTCACTACTTTACTGACCACTCTAGAGGATGGATCAACAGTACTACACAAGAAAGGAGGCAGACAACATGATTGCCAGTATTCTTTTCGTAACTGCTGCCTATATCCTCGAGAACTATCCCGAAGAACGACCAGAGTAAGCAAAACAAGAAAGAAGAAGAAGAGCAAGAAGAACGACATGCTCTTGGGAATGGCTAGGAGATCCATGCATGGAGATTATGATCAGCTTCTACAAGAACTATACCAGAAAGACCCTACGGAGAACAAAAACTTCGTCCGGATTCAACCTGGATTGTTTGCAGAGATGGTTGACCGCATTTCTCAAATGCTCACCAAGTAAGAGACGAGAATGAAAGATCCTCTAACAGTGGGATTGAAGTTGGCTGTCACCCTCCGCTTCTTGGGAAGTCTCCAAGAGTGCTATTTGCAGATTTGTGCCTGAAGTGTGCAAAACTATCATTGACACCTACCAACATGAATTCCTGAAGTGCCCTAGAACTCCCAAGGAGTAGAAGACAGTTGCCGAAGTATTCACAAATAAGTGGAACCACCATAATTGTGTTGGGGTCCTTGATGGAAAGCATGTCCCCATAAAGAAGCCCAGGGAAGGAGGATCACTATACTAAAGCTACAAGAAATTCCACAGCCTAATACTCAAGGCCATGGCAAATGTAATGTACAAGTTCCTGTACGTTGAAGTAGGTGCTGAAGGAGGTGCTGGTGATGGAGGAGCATGGAACAATAGTAAACTTCATGACGCCATCGAGTAAAACCGAATGAGATTTCCTGCGGGTAGTACTCTACCGAATAATGACACTCCAATCCCCTTCCATATAATGGCAGATGATGCCTTCACCCTCAATACAACGCTGATGAAA
>NC_090726.1:81055117-81065117 GCF_036898095.1 Palaemon carinicauda | reverse complement strand
GGGGGACCAAAGGGCTTCGCTTGCCTTCAGGGAAATGACCAGTATCGCTCGCCTTCAACCTGACGCAGACAGCTCTCCTCGTGAGGTGAACCTACTCCGTGCCCTTTGGATACGCCGTTTACCCGAACCTTTACACGCTGCCATACCCGATGTCGATAGTTTACCCATAAAGGACTTGATGACCAAAGCCGACGCCCTTATGGACAGCCACTTCAAGACTTCCATCAACGCTTCCACCCCTGACGACGAGGATGCCTATACAACCTCAACCGAAGCTGACATGAATGCCGTAGGACATACACGCCTACCCCGTGACGTGCCGAAGCGGCGACACAGCCGCCCACCACCCGCCAATCGCTCGCGCCCCAACGAACGACTTCTACAGCCACTTACTACCTCCCATCCGCCGCAGTTTTGCTACTACCACTTCCGATTCGGGGCAACCGCGAAGAAATGTGCCAAAGATTGTCAGTGGCCAAAAAACGTGTAAGCAGGCCATCGCTTATGGCGGTGGCCTCCCATGTTTCTAATCTGTTCTTTTTACAGGATGCAGGAACGGGCGTGCGATTTTTGGTAGACACGGGTGCTTGTCGTTCTCTTTTGCCAAGGAAACTCTTCAAGGCACAACGTAGTCTGTCTACATCTGCCGACGTCCCCTTGGTAGCTGCCAACGGATCTGCGATACCCACCTACGGTTACGAGAACCTCATATTATCGTTCGGAAACGGTAAATTCAATTGGAAGTTTCTAGTTGCTGACGTCACAATGCCAATCCTCGGTGCGGATTTCCTCTCTCATTTCCACCTTCTGGTCGATGTCGGCCACCGACGATTGGTCAACGCAGACTCGTACTTGTCGACACCTCTTCAACCCGCCCCCTCTAACCTCGCTCTCCACATCAGCGCACCCACGGATGCCTACGCCCACCTCCTCACGTCGTACCCGGAAGTTTTTCGTCCAGAACTTCGCCAAACGCCCACGGTTCCTGCCAAGCACGGTATTTATCACTATATCAAGACGACGGGACCCCCAGTTTTCACAAAATTCAGACGTCTGGCACCTGAACGATTGGCAGCCGCCAAACAGACGTTCGCCGAAATGGAGAAAATGGGCCTTTGCCAAAAGGCCTCCAGCCCATGGTCGTCACCCTTACACATCGTTCTGAAGAAAGACGGCTCCCTCCGTCCGTGCGGGGATTACAGGCGCCTGAACATGCAAACAGAACCGGATCACTACCCCCTCCCAAACATTGCCGATGTAACCTCCTACCTGCACAAAGCGAAGGTTTTCTCTACGCTCGACCTCTTGAAGGGGTATTATCAGGTTCCTATGAACCCAGAAGACATCCCCAAGACCGCCATCACCACTTCGTTTGGCACATACACCTTCAATTACTCCTGTTTTGGCCTTCGTAATGGTGGGGCAACGTTTCAACGTCTCATGGAGGGCATCTTAGGGGACCTCCCTTTCTGTGTATGTTATGTTATGTTATGTTATGTTATGTTTTATTTTTTTTATAGGTAGTAGGTTGGCCAGGGCACCAGCCGCCCGTTGAGATACTACCACTAGAGAGGTATTGGATCCTTTGACTGGCCAGAAAGTAATGCATGGATCCCTCTCTCTGGTCACGGCTTATTTTTTCTTTGCCTACACTTACACAGAATAGTTTGGCCTATTCTTTACATATTCTCGTCTTTCCTCATACACCTGACAACAATGAGATACTTAACACTTCTTCACCCAAGGGGTTGATTACTGTACTGCAATTTGTTCAGTGTACTTTCCTCTTGTAAGGGTAGAAGAGACTCTTTAGCTGTGGTAAGCAGCTCTTCTAGGAGAAGGACACTCCAAAATTAAACCACTGTTCTCTAGTCTTGGGTAGTGCCATAGCCTCTGTACCATGGTCTTCCACTGTCTTGGGTTGGAGTTCTCTTGCTTGAGGGTACACTCAGGCACACTATTCTATCTTATTTTTTTTTCTTCCTCTTGTTTTTTTGAAATGGTGTGTTGGGCAGGCTTAATAGAAGGGCCAGGGATGCCTGGTGGTTTATCAAGAGGTTGTCTTTTCCTTTTTCTGATTCTTTTTCTTCTCAAAACCATCCTTACTGTCCTCCCTTCAGTTGAAGTGGCTATCCTGGAGGGTATTTAGCCTTGCATGGTGTATCGGCTCCTCCATGTTGACCAGTTTTTCCGACTTTTTACTATAGTCTATGGGTATCATCAATCACTTCGTTTATAATTCTGTACGTATTGTTTTTGTTATAATTCTTGTTAATCTAGTTTTTAAGTATGATGTCTCTTTTTTATTTCTATTAATTCTTATGCGGTCTGGAGACATTGAGTGAAATCCGGGACCAGTACGTCCTAGATTTCGTCAATGTCGTCTTCTGTATTGCAATATTCGTGGTCTTCATGCAAATATCCAAGACCTTACAGTTGCATCCAGACAGCATGATATTCTTTTGTGCTCAGAAACTTTGGTTTCTAATATGAGGCACTCATCTGAGCTCCTTATAACTGGTTTTAAGAAGCCAATAATGTTGAAACCTGATGCCATCCCTAGGGCCAGGGGAATGGCGGTGTATATTAGGACCGAGTACCCTGCTTCTCATAAGTCCTGCTATCAATGTGGATGTCATGAGATTCAGGTAATAAAAGTTTGTGGCAGGCATAACAACTTTTATTTGTGTTCGATCTACCGGAATCCTGACATGGATGATTCTATCTTCGATTGTCTTCTTACCATTATGGCTAAGATACAAGAAGATGATAGAAAGGCTTCTTTTGTCTTTGTTGGTGATTTTAATGCTCACCATAGGGTGTGGTTAAGTTCTATCTCTCCTACCGATCGCCATGGCTTAAGAGCTTTAGACTTTGCCTCTGAATCAGGCTGTGAGCAAATCATAAATGAAGCTACTCACAGGTCTGGTAATTGCTTGGACCTCGTATACACTGACTCCCCTGGCGTTATAACTAGTAAGGTTGGTTCTCCAGTCGGGACATCTGATCATGCCTTGATTTCATTATTAGTGAAGACTGAGCAGCCTGTCCCTGATATATCATATTCTTGTAAAATTTATATGAAATCCCAAGCAGACAGGAATGGGATTTTACATGATCTTTTGTGCTTGAATTGGTCACAATTATATAACAGTGTAGATCCTGTTGTCCCTTTGAATGAGAATCTAGTCAACATAATTGATAGGCGTATCCCTTCTCGTGTGCTAAGGTACCGAGTGAAGGACAAACCGTGGTTCAATGATGGTTGTAGACGTGCTTTTTTGGAGAAGCAGGAGGCCTATCAACTTTGGAAGGGTAACAGATCAGATTTGACCTGGAACAACTATACTCAGCTTCGAGCTTTTGCTCAGAGAGTTTATGGCTCAACTGAAAAGGAGTACAATTTAACCATAAAAGAAATACTTTCTGGTACAACTCAGGAACATAAATGGTGGTCTACCCTTAAATCTGCACTCTTCGGTGTAGATGCAACAGTTCCTCCTTTACTTAAACCAGATGGCTCAGTCACTCACTGTCCAAAGGAAAAGGCAACCCTTTTGGCTGATGTTTTTGACAGTAAACAGAGTAATGAAAAACTAGGAACTTCCTCATTCCTGTTTTCCTGAGGCTAAACTAACTAGTTTAGCTTTTCGATCTCGTGAGATTAAAGCTCTGTTGGTGGACCTTGATGCTTATGGAGGTGTAGACCCAAATGGTATTTTTCCTTTGTTTTTTATAAAGACAGCAGATTTCTTAGCTCCAAAGTTATCTGTTATTTTGCGCAAGTTAGCAAGAAGAGGAGCTTTTAGCACTAGTTGGAGAATTGGTAATGTTACTCCTCTATGTAAATGTGTTTGTGGTAGCTCAAGTCCCACTGATTACCTCCCAATTTCCATAACTCCCATATTATCTAAAGTTTTTGAACATCTTCTGGCAAAACGTCTTAATAGGTTTGCTGAAGGTAATCATATATTCCCTAGTTTGCAATTTGGTTTTCGTAAAGGCCTTGGAGCATGTGATGCCCTTCTTACAATCTCCAATGCTGTACAGAAATCCCTTGATTGTGGTCGGGAAGTTCGTATGATTGGCATTGATTTTAGTGCTGCCTTTGACCGTGTTAATCATGAGGCCCTTGTTTTCAAACTGAAACAGTTGGGAGTGGGTGGGTCGTTTCTTAGCATTATTATTGATTTTTTAAGTAATAGATCTCAACGAGTTGTTGTTGATGGGCACCATAGTGAGTATAGGAATGTGATATCCGGTGTTCCACAGGGTAGTGTTCTTGGCCCATTACTTTTAATACTATATACACATGACATGTGGTTTGGCCTAGAAAACAAGCTTGTTGCATATGCAGATGATGCTACTCTCTTTGCATCAATTCCATCCCCTGAATGTAGAGCTAGGGTTGGTGAATCCCTTAATAGAGATTTAGCTAGAATTAGTGCATGGTGCAAATTATGGGGTATGAAGTTGAATCCTAACAAAACTCAAAGTATGATTGTAAGTAGGTCAAGGACGGTGGCTCCTCAACATCCGGATCTCAGTATTGATAATGTTTCTTTAAATATGTATGATTCTTTCAAAATTTCAGGTGTGATTCTCGACAGTAAATTTACTTTCGAGAAACATATAAGGTCTGTGTCTTCTTCAATTGCACAAAAAATAGGCTTATTGAGAAAGTCTTTCAAGATTTTCGGTGATCAATCTATTCTGAAGAAGTGTTTTAATTCTTTCATTCTACCTTGTATTGAGTATTGTTCTCCTGTCTGGTGTTCAGCTGGTGATTCTCATCTTAATTTGTTGGACAGAAACTTACGGTCTATTAAATTTCTTATTCCTGATCTAGATATTAATCTCTGGCACCGTCGTTCAATTAGTTCATTATGCATGTTGCATAAGATTTTTCATAACTCTGACCATCCTTTACAGTCAGATCTCCCTGGACAATTCTATCCTGTTCGTAATACTAGGCGGCCAGTTACTTCTAATAGCCAGGCCTTCTCCATCACGAGGCTCAATACTACGCAGTACTCTAGAAGTTTTATTCCAGCTGTGACCAAGTTGTGGAATGATCTTCGTAATCGGGTGGTTGAATCAGTAGAACTTCAAAAGTTCAAAGTTGGAGCAAATGCTTTTTTGTTGACCAGGCGGACATGAGTCTTTTTATAGTTTATTTATGACATATTTGTTTTTGATGTTGTTAATAGTTTATATATGACATGTCTGTTTTGACGTTGTTACTTATTTTAGAATGTTTTATTGTTAATTTGTTCTCTTCATTTATTTATTTCCTTATTTCCTTTCCTCACTGGGCTATTTTTCCCTGTTGGAGCCCCTGGGCTTATAGCATCTTGCTTTTCCAACAAGGGTTGTAGCTTGGATAGTAATAATAATAATAATATGTGGACAACATACTTGTGTTCTCCTCCTCAAAAGAGGAACACCTCCGTCACCTGCGCATCGTGCTCGACCGCCTGCAACAAAACGGCCTTGTAGTCCGGTACGACAAGTGTACCTTTGGCGCCAACGAAGTGTCGTTCTTAGGGCACCGTATCACTCCTGAAGGAGTCCATCCCCTCCCTGAAAAGGTAGCAGCCGTTCAGAATTTCCCCGCGCCCTCGACCATCAAAGCTCTGCAGGAATTCTTGGGCATGATCAATTATTATCACCGTTTTCTGCCAGCCATTGCCGCCACTCTTGCTCCCCTCTACGCCTCCCTCAAGGGCAAGCCAAAGGACCTGAAGAGGGGTCCCCTTCAAGAAGCAGCCTTCTGCAATGCAAAGAAGGCCCTATCAACTGCTGCGGCTCTCACTTTTCCTATCCCACACGCCCCTCTCCTTCTCTCCACCGATGTCAGCGACGTCGCTATTGGTGCAGTACTCGAGCAGGTGGTCAAAGGCTCGCCCCGCCCATTGGCCTTCTTCAGCAGAAAACTGTCCAAGGCAGAATCGGGTTATTCTACCTTCGATCGAGAATTGCTGGCGGTGCACTTGGCTGTCCGTCACTTTCGCCATTTCTTAGAAGGTACGCCCTTCGTCATTCGCACAGACCACATGCCTCTGGTGCACGCCTTCACTCGACAGTCTGACGCCTGGTCCGCCCGTCAACGCCGACATCTCTCCGCCGTGGCTGAATACAATTGCACCCTCCAATACGTTCCTGGGAAAATGAATCCCGTTGCCGATGCCCTGTCAAGAAACACGTTGGCTGCCATTCAACTGGGATTGGATTACAACGCCCTGGCTGAAGCCCAACGACAGGATCCAGAGTATCAAGCTTGTAGGACATCCTTCACGTCCCTCCGTTGGGAGGATTTTCCCCTCGAAGACTCCAACACCACCCTCCTCTGTGACGTTAGTACTGGTAGACCGCGACCTTGGATTCCTGCTCCCATGCGCCGACAGGTGTTTGATCTCATCCACGGCCTTTCACATCCCTCGTGCCGTTCTACTGCACAGCTGCTGAAGGTAAATTTCATTTGGCACGGTATTTCTAAGGATGCTAAGGATTGGGTCCGTGCCTGTACTTCTTGCCAAACTTCCAAAGTACATCGACACACGGATTCAGGAGTGGGCACCTTTCCTCAACCTCAACATCGTTTCGCACACATTCACGTCGACGTTGTAGGCCCCCTACCCATATCACAAGGACATCGTTACCTATTTACCGTCATCGACCGCTCCACTCGTTGGCCTGAAGCCATTCCCATGGAAACTGCAATGTCCGCCTCATGTACATCTGCCTTACTCTCTGGATGGATTTCAAGATTCGGTATCCCTGAGCATATTACTTCTGACAGGGGAACCACTTTCACCTCTCAATTATGGACGTCATTAGCGAATCTCCTGGGCATCACCCTACATCAGACAACGGCCTACAACCCCGCTGCCAATGGAATGGTTGAACGTTTTCATCGCACCCTCAAAGCAGCTTTGATGTCCCGCTGCAAGGATTGCAACTGGTTTACTCAGCTTCCCTGGGTCCTCCTGGGACTAAGGACCACTCCTAAAGACGCCCTCGACGTCTCGGCAGCCGAAATGGTGTATGGCGACCCGTTGGTCGTCCCTGCCGAATTTTTTCCTTCTACAACCTCCTCCGACGATCTCCAGCGCATACGTCACGTCGTGGGAAAATTTACTCCGTGCCGCCAGACTTACAAGCCCCCACCGAAGCATCACATACCAACGGACTTGCACTCTGCAACGCACGTCTTCCTGCGCAACGACACCAGCAAGCCACCACTAACGCCCCCTTACACGGGCCCTTTCCTTGTGATCCGACGCAGTCTGAAAGCATTCCTCCTAAACATTCGGGGCAAAGAAGACTGGGTCTCCATTGATCGTATAAAACCTGCTTAACTTCTGCCAGATGACCCGCCTACAGTTCGCCTCTCTAGATCAGGGCGCCCTATTTAACATGTACAGTATGTCATTTTTAGGGGGGGAGCCATGTACCAACCGTGTTTCAGACAATTGTACATAATTCCTTTTGTATATATTATGCTTGTATCTTCGCTCTTCCCTCGCACTAAAACGAACATGAAAATTCATGTCTGGTTTTTCCTCTGTGATATTGTCTCTCTTGTGAACTTGTCATGTCCTGTTGCCTTGAGGTTTTGTATATAAGGAGAGTGTTCCACAACAATATAACTCAGTCGTTTCCAATCTGCCTTTGAGTTCACACCCTTACTCGGCGCCGTCACATATGTATAGCCTAAAATAGCTACACCTGATGGACGTATGTTTGGGAGTGGATTGATTCTCGAATCATGCAGTAAAATATTATATAAAAGCCTATACCTACAAATAGTAAGGGGAACTTTTTCAGGACACCTGTTCGGGGGAACACAGACACAATAGGCTTAAGGGCAAAAATCATAGTTTCTGTCGTAATTTTCGTAAAAAGGTAAGGGGATCCCTGATACCCAGAATTAGCCTAACACAAGGAAATTCATTAAAATTACTGTATGGCTAACCACCTACCATACATACAAGCTCCTGTCGCTGAATAACCACTGGTTCTATGCAACGTACAAAACACCATACAAACAAACAAATACATTCTTTTTATCATAATTGACATTCAACTGCAGTTGTGAGTAGATATATGAATTCTATTCTTAAGCTTGCTCTTATTGGTTTTTAGAGATGCACGCGGTTCTCTTTGCTTGTATATTTATTAAAACTTTGTGCCATAAAATATGCAGCATTATTTATATATATAATATATATTCTAATTATATTCATTTATTTCATTCTCAGTTGTGAAGTTTTCGTCGATGTCACAATTAGGATCATTTATAAGCAATCCTTTAAAAAGGACAAGGTTATGGGGTCTTTTCCATATTTTATTGAAATCCATGGGTGGCATAATCATCCCCTTGATTCTGCAGATGCTCTTAATCAAATGGTAGTAACATCAAGTACCCGAGATAAATTCGAGAGATACTTTGAGCAAGGTAAAATAACACTTCTCTTGAAATGCAGTCAAACTTAGTTTAATGTTCTTTTATTAACCTGTTTCAAAGTTTCTATAAAAAGAATTTTACAATAATAATTATCTGTGAGAATTAAATTCAGCTAGGAAACCTTAATGTCACAAATTAGAATATTGTATGTAAAATTTCACATGGTAATTTTATATTGATTATACTGAACAAGTAATGTTACCTCTGCTGATAATATCACTATAGTGAATATAGGCCTTTATAGAAATGTAGAAATTATAGTGTGTTTATGTTTATTGGTGTATAATGTTATCCCCATAATTCCTATCCTTTTTTCAAAAATTCTCACTACGGCCACACATGCAACAAATTAAGAACTGTACTTCCTAAGACATAATCTTAAGGCTGATATCATAATATTGAGGGCTGCCCTTATTCAAAATTTGTAGTGTCGATCGATATATATGAGAGTAGATTAACTGCATTTTACCATCTGAAACTGCAAATAGCATAACTAATGATTTATTTATATAATTAGCTACTTCAAAAAAATTTGCCTTGCATGCATTCATGAATTGTTGAGCTTTTAATTTCGGTATTACTCCCGAATAGACTAACTAAATGTAAGTAGTTCCTCAATAATATTTATGCTAGGGGGCCTCAAAATGTGATTTCCTTGATCACCGGATCAGTGATTGCAGTGTATACTAAGATAATGCAGTAATGATGTTCCTGTAGTTACTATTATTTTAAAATAATAATCTTAGCCAAGCTATGACTCTTTCATAGGTGGCGGTGAATGCAGTAGATATTATAAGCACTGAGATCTTGATATGAAAATATGTATATGTATCATAACCTCTATAGTAATTTTTATTTTTTGTGTTGAAATGCGATAGTCAGCTAACATTAGAATATTTACAGGTATGACAACAGCGATGGCTTACAGACACCATCTCATGAAATTAGATTTGGGTGATGATTTGAGAGGACAAGAAAACAAATCTATCAATCCATCTATTAAATCTGTGGAATATATGCGGACCCAATGGGTAAAAGAACAACAAGGTAGATAGAACACGTTGTTTATGTTTAACGCTCTCCACAAGGATGCAGCTGATAACCCAGAAGTACAGATAAAAGTTGAGCTCAACGATGAACGAATCTGTGTGGTTTTGGTTACTCCCTTCATGAAGAGGGTTCACGAACATCTATGAGGAGTCTCGGAAGTTGTTTTTGTAGATGCCACAGGATCAGTAGACAGACCAACTGAACATAGCTATCATACCTTTTATTTGTGCATGACCAGCTGGTGCTGTTACTTTGGCTGTGTTGTTCACGTCATGCGAAGATCAAGTAACATTGGCCAGATTTTTGTAGTTTACATGAATGATTTTATTCTTTATTTTGTTTTTGCGTATGTTAACTTTTTCAGAGGCATGCTGAGAAAATTTTTATGACTAAATAGTATGCTTTCAAATACAAAGCATGTGCTCACTCACGAGACCCTTGGATTTTTGGGGGAGCCACTTATGATTTAATGTATTGCAT
>NC_090726.1:81040117-81047617 GCF_036898095.1 Palaemon carinicauda | reverse complement strand
GTGAACTTAAAAATATTTTTTTATATATATACTGTACATATATTCATACAATATTTATCCACAGGGGCGAATCTACCAGCTCTTACAGTGCCCTAAAAGGCCAAACACAGTGTTCATTATAAATTGTGTCTCATTTCCTATGGGGATAGGGGGATAAACGTGGGCCACTGGCTACAACTCTAGTTCCTGATTCACATGTAAAGTTACTGATTTTATCAAAGAAAAGCAGAATAAGATAATAATCTAAATTATTCGGTTAAGTAAAACAATACTAGTTGTGAATTTATGGGATAATTACAATGCAAGTACCTTCTTAACTCCACAATACATCATTTTTCAGTGAACCTTTATGTTCGTGATTTGTAGTTTATCAACAGTTTCCACTGAAAAGATTTAAGTTTCTTAAAGTAGAAATTATAAGCAGATTGAGTTGATGTACAGTCATTATGGTCTTCGTTCACTTTTTCCATTGTAATTATGAACCAATAATTAGTTATGGGTGCTTTATATATAAATGTTGTCCTTACAACCCTATCAGATTGTTGTTTTTTAAGGAGGGGGGAGGGGGGGGGGGTAAAATATTTGCTACTTTTCTGATATACAATATATGGTGGAGAAAATTCCCAACATAAGTTTTAAGATCATGGAGAACCTAGTAAACCTAAAATTTACGTTGGAAAAAAATTTGCATCAAATGCACATGGGAGTAAATATGGCCTTAGACTAGAGTAATAGGAGGCTGTGAATTCAAAGTATCCTCAGTATGCTTGAATTTTAGTTCTTGAAGGCCAGGTCTTGTTAAATGTAAAAGACTGTTAATTCTTTCGTTAAATAAATATCATAAACATAATGAACTCAATTACCGTTTGCCATTTTATCATCCTATCATTTCAATACGATTAATTTGATTTTATCGGCTTTTGAAGGATAAAATCTAATTTCCAGGTAAGAATGTAACTAATTTACCTTATATAAGTATGAACTGTATTACCGGAAATTGTTATTTTGTTCTATTAATGTAGTTTCTCCCATTTGTATGGGGTAAGTAAACTTGTATTCTTATTGAAGGACTTGGCTTTTGGTTTTTGGGGTAGACAGTAGTCCCCATCGGCTGCCCTGCCTGACATTGCTTAGACCCCCGATATCGTATGAAATCTCTATTCTAATGAAAAATTCACATGAAAAGGATTTTGAAATTAAAAGTATTAATCCGTTTACTATATCTAGATTGAATAATAATAATAATAATAATAATAATAATAATAATAATAATAATAATGATGAAGGCTGTGGTAGGCTATTTAAAACTTCCCTGTCTCGCAATCTCTAAGTTATGAATTCAAAGCCCTTCTCAAATATGATGGCTACAGGACCCAATTAGTGGTTCCTGAATCCTGGATGGCTTCTAGTTATGTCTGCAACAGCGATGTCCTCGTCAACCGTGGAGTTGTGTTTTTGGGAGTGCCGATAGAACTACCTGTTGAGTTATCAGCATCCCAGGCCCCCCATGGTCCTAACCTGTTAAGAGACGCTACTTTGTTGTTGGTAGCTGCAAATATCAATTCCTCTGCCTCTGACGCTCGTTAGTACGTTTTAAATCTTTAGGTGGAAGTTTGAATTAGAATTTATTTAAGCTTCACTTATCAATTCTGCGTGGGTGTTAAACAAAATAATAGCAAAAAAGATAATTTAGTTATTAATCACTCAAAAGATTATAAAGAATATTTTGTAAATCATGATAAAATATTTTAATTTTGGATCGGTAATATTCTAAAACTAAGTGGAAGAATAGATAGTATATGATTTAAAACTAAATTAAATATGGGATACACTTCAAAGCATATGTTTGTTTTGGTATTATTATTATTATTATTATTATTATTATTATTATTATTATTATTATTATTATTATTATTATTTGGTAAGTAAATCCAAGGTTATATTCGTTGCATATTTAAAAATCAAAGGAGCTCTCACCCTTTTTTTTCAAAGTGCCTCCTCAACTGAAGAATATTTTTTTTTTTTTTTTTTATACAATGTTTAGAAGGTAAACTAAAAACCTATGACAATTACAGGATAAAAGTAATTAAACCTAAAGAAGTTGGTGAAGCTAAAAATTCAGATAAAAAAGAAGAGGCAATTTTCTAACGAGCGAATAGTCTTCATGTTAAAATAGCTAGTCGCCTGGTAACTGGATATTTTGTGGTATATCACTGATTATCTCCGATCGTCTTGGTGGCGATTTATTTTCAAAAAGATTGATGTTGGTACCCTGCTACTGTGGCTCTCCGTTGTTCTTGAAATTATGGCTCTGATCGATATCATCAATTCCATGAGCTTCCACACAAGGAAGCTGTGTGTCGGCAGAAGTATTGACAGCTCTAAATGTTTTAAAGATATTTCTAAAATTCACGTTATTAATAATGTCGTCTTCCGGATTAAAAGATTCATTGTTATCAAAAGTGTCCTTCACTTGAATCAAGGCCCGATCAACTACCCACCCACGTCCAATATCTGAGTCAGTATATATCAGTTTGGTATTATGAAAATATATTTTATGGTCGAGATCTAGAGAATGACTAGCCACAGCATTGTTTCGGATGCCAGTAGAGCAAGCCATTTTGTGTTCTTGCAAACGAATTTGCAGCGCTCTGCATGTCTTCCCGACATAACTTTTGTTGCAATCCTGTGTTTGAGTCCTCTTTATAATTTGGTTACTTTACGCTTATGGTATTGTTATAGCTACAAATAATATCCATGTTGTTTACTGTCATGTTTTTTTTTTCTTTAATGTGCAAGACTAAAGGTTAACGAAAGAACTAACCTGCTAGTTAGATCTCTATCAGTGTTTTTTGAGGTGCAGTAAAATACTTTCCTTGCTTTGCTAACTGATTTAGTAATGGCAAACCTAGGATAACCTAATTTTTAAAAATTCAAAGTCTCTTAGTGAATATCTAGGTAAGTTCTCCGAGTCGCATATAATACATTCCTCATGATTTTATTTCAACACTTCGGAATCTTTGAAACATTTCAGGAAAAATTATCAGCATGTACGTAACTGCACTCCTGACAAAAAAAACCCACGTGTCTCAGTAATGAATTTTATTGACCGTAAACATGACGAGGGCACTTTCAACCCCCCCCCCCCCCTATTCTCATTTCCTTGTTTATTAGTTTGATTAGATTATTTACAGATTTTACTGCATTCACTTTTAACGGGGATGCCTATAGACAGAAGTTTGGAGTTTCTATGGGGTTACCTCTTTCTCCTATTCTTGCAAATGTATGGAGATGATTGAATCAGAATATTTTCAATTATTACCTATTCACTTTTGGCCCCGTTTCTGGGTTAGATATGTATATAGCATTTTTATGATATACCAACAAGACGAAATTTGAGTAAATGAATTCTTGAATATTCTTAATAACTTCATTCCCTCTATAAAATTCAAGATAGAGTTTGAAGAGTACGGCAAATGGCCCTTTTTAAATGTCTCGGTACATCATGGTGATAATGGATTCCGTTTTAACGTTAATCGTAGAGTACCAACACAGAGACTTTACATCGACAACTTTAACCTTTCATTCAAAAAAGGTGAAGAAAATTGTAATAAGTAATTTATCTGGTAGGGCATACAGGATTTATGACCACGAGTTCATTGATGCAGAAATCATACTTCTCTTTGAAAACTTATGAAATTAGGTTATCCTACTGTAGTTTTGTCATTACTAAATCACTTAGCAGAACAAGGAAAGGATTTTACTGCCTCCCTAATAAAACAGAGAGATCCAACTATCAGGTTAATTCTTCCGTTCTCCTCTAGCCTTGCCAATTTAAAAAAAAAAAGAAACGATGACAGTGAACAAGGACATAGATATCACTTCAAGCTACAACAATACCATTAAGCGTAAAATATCCAAATATAAAGAGGACTGGAACACAGGATTGCAACAAAAGTTATGTTGGGGAGACAGGCAGAGCGCTGCAAATTCGTTTGCAAGAACACAAAAAGGGCTTGGTCTATTGACCTGCAAAACAGTGGTATAACTAGTCACTATCTACCTCTCGACCATAGAACAGATTTTAATAATACCAAACTAATATATAACGACTCAGATAGTGGACGTAGGAGCGTAGTTGAGGGAGCCTTGATTCATGTAATGGACACGTTTGATATAAATGAATTTTTTAATCATGAAGAAAACTTTATTAACAATGTGATTTTTACAAATATCTTTAAAACATTTAGAGCGGTCAATACTTCCGCCGACACACAGCTTCCTCGTGTAGAAAGAAGCTCACGGAATTGATGATATTGATCAGAGCCTTAATGCCAACAGCAACGGAAAGCCACAGTAGCAGGGTACCAACATCAATCTTTTCTAAAAATAGATCGCCACCAAGACAATCGGAGATAATCCGTAATAGACGGCAAAATATTCAGGTACCAGGCGACAAGCTATTTTAACATGATGACTGTTCGCTTGTTAGAAAATTGCCTTGTGTTTTTTTATAATTGGGGGTTTTAGCTTCAACAACTACTTTGGTTTAATTACTTTTATCTTGTAATCGTTGTGTTTATAGTGTACCGTTTAAACATTGTAAAACTTTCTTATTCTTCAGCTGAAGAGGAACTTTGATTAACGTGCGAAAGATCCTGCTATTTCTAAATAAACAACGGATATAATTGTGGATTTTGATACCCAAGATCAACAGACAGGGTAGGGTATTATTATTATTATTATTATTACTATTATTATTATTATTATTATTATTATTATTATTATTTGCTAAGCTACAACCCTAACTCGGAAAAGCAGGATGCTATAAGCACATGGGCTCCTAAAAGGGCAAACAACCCAATGAGAAAAGGATTGAACATCTATTATGAAATATTTTAAAAACATTAATAACATTAAAATAGATCTTTCATTTACAAACTATTAAGAGCGATATATGTTAGCATTTTGAACATAAAAAAAAAAGTTGCTGCCAGTTTGAGCTTTTGAAGTTCCATGATTCAACTGACGTATTAAGATCATGCCATAATCCGGTCATAGCTGGAATCAAACTTACATAATAGTGTGTAGTATTTAGCCTTATAATTGTTACGCATTACTTTTAGAATAAACTGCACATAAAGTATTATGAACAGGATGGTAATACCTCGGAAGATTTGAGGGCAAAGAATGGATAGAGTTATGAAAAATATCTTATGCAACATTCATAAATTACCACGGTGCCAGAGAATAGTATCTAGGTCAGGAATAAGAAATTTGATAGACCAAAAGTTCTAGTCCAACAAATTATGATGAGGTTCAACAGTTGAAGAAATGACAGGAAAGCAATGCTCTTAACAAGGCTAGATTAAAGAATTTAAACACTTTTTCAGGATAGATTGATCACCAAAAACCCTCAAAAGAATTACTCTATAAGCCATTTTTTTTCCAATTAAAGAAGAATAAAACGAAATATATTTTTTAAAAAGTAAATTTGGTATCAAGAACCACACCTTAGATTTTAAAAGTCATCTATAATTAAAGAAATATTATCAATGCTGAGATTTGGAAGTTGCGAAGCCACTTTCCTTGACCTAAATACAACCATAATTTTGAGTTTTGTTAAAATTTAACTTCATGCCCCATGATTTAAACCATGCACTAATTTTCACTAGTTCTCTATGAAGGGATTCAGCAACTACAGACCTACATTCAGGAGATGGAATTGAAGCAAAGAGAGTAGCCGCATCAGCTTATTTAATAATCTTGTTCTCTAAGCCAAAGAACATATCATGTGTATTTAGTATGAAAAATAATTGGCAAAGAGCTCTGTCCTGAGGAACATTGGATATAAAATTCCTATGTTCACTATGGTGTCCATCAACAAAAACTCTGCAATCCAATACTCAAAAACGCAATAATGATGCGTAGAAAAGTCCCACCAACCCCAACTGTTTGAATTTGTAAACAAGTTCCTCATGATTAACACGGTCAAAGGCATTATTAAAATCGTACGGACATCCTGACCCCAATTAAAGGATTTCTGTACAGCATTGTAGTTTGTAAGGAGCGGGTCACATGCTACAAGGCCCTTACTGAAGCCAAATTGCAGACTAGGGAACAGATGATTAACTTCAGCAAACCAATTTTGACGTTTTGTCCAAAAGACATTCAAAAGCTTTAGATAGTATGGGAGTTATGGAAATGGGGTGGTAATCAGCTGGACTGGAGCTACCATAAACACATTTGCATGATGAAATAACAGTACCTCTTCTTGCTAACGGGTGGAAAATGTCAGATAACTGAGGAGCTAGGAAATCGTCAGTCTTTATAAAAAAAAAAGTAAAGGAAAAATAGCAGTAATGCATTGGAGGGTGGAAATGTCATTATGTTTTTCTATGGATTCGGTATTTTTATAAACATGAAAAAGAGCGCCTACGTTCTCAGATAAGGCAATATGAAATCACAGTACCCATTGTCACAGACGATTAGCTTCTCCTATTCCCCTCGTTATGGAGCCTTATTATTCATACCAAATAAGCAGCATATATGTTTCATAACATTGTGACATGATATATTAACATTATCTATTTTATCCCATTTTATGTCTCATATAACAGTTAAATTTATCTTTTTTTATCCTTTTGTATGTGACAATTCCATATACTGATTACTCTCAAATCAATTAAAGAATTAGGGTATTCTTCAAATAGGTTTAGTTTGAAATTATTCACGGATGATGTATAGCATAAACAGACCTCCAAACCATGATAATAATAATAATAATAATAATAATAATAATAATAATAATAATAATAATAATAATAATAATAATAATAATAATAATAATAATAGTTAGATAATTAGAAAGCATATTACATATGAGGCCAAAGTTCCTTTTTGCCAGATAAAAACAGTAACTGATTAAATCGAAGAGAACAATAGCTATTAGGATCCGATGACATAATCCCGCGTCGATAATTTCCCCCCTGGTGCTTCCATAACGTAATTGCTGCATCATCCAATACTTGCCTCGTGGAACTATTCGCTAAAAATCGCTGCCTCATCAGAGAAAAAATAAATATTTGTATTTGTGAGGCCATGTACTAGGCATAGTACAGAAAATAGGTAGCGCATCGGATATGTATGACTGGTGAAGCAAACTCTCAATACCCAGCGAGATTTCTCTTATTTTCAAATTTTCAGGAGCTGTTATAATACACTTCTGCTTACAGCGTACTAAAGGTGATCAGGGAGTGCTCTGGCGTTTTATATTTATAAAAGGTAAATATTACACTATTTCTATATGACAATTATTATATTTTTCATGAATATTTTTTTTAAGATCTATTTTACGTTTTTACTTATTTTTCCACGTTTCATTACAAGGGCATTCTGCTAACATCGTAGAAAGGTTCGACCATTCCTCGACCCAATGTAATAAAGAAGTTCATATCTGTTATAGTTTTACCGTTCCTTGGCGCAAAAAATGAGTTTCTC
>NC_090726.1:81017617-81030117 GCF_036898095.1 Palaemon carinicauda | reverse complement strand
AACTATCTTATACGACGAAGTTTATGCAGAACTAATAAAAAGGTTTATCAAACAGTATAAAACATTAAAAGCAAATGAAAAATATCGACAGGAAACAGAAAATATAACTATATTCAATATTTAACATAAACATTTACAGCATTACACAAAATCCACCGAATGCTCACGGCATACTAAAGCTAAAGGGTAATATACATATGTTCTTACGAAGAAGTAGGCCGAGTTGGCGTCCCAAACTTCTATGCAGCGAGGGACAGACAGATGACATTGCTCAGTTTCAGATATCAAAGGTTGAAATGTAAGGTCAGAGCTTCTGATGATGAAGAGATGAAATCCTTGAACCATTAGCAACACAATGAAGTCTCTGGAAGCAATGCCCGCATGTTATCATGAGGAAGCTAATACTCAAATATTTTTTCATCAACGAATGACAGAAAATGTATTATCGTTAAAGCCTCTGGCATGAATATGCTAGTCATAGTATTATCAGTGCTGTCATCCTCACAGGAAACAGGTCTTGAGAAAATGTGGATTTACTTTAGTTAAGGAGCCAAGATTTGATAGATTCCATTTCATGGTGTAATTTCTTCAACAGGGCTTGAAAAAGCTAGAGGGATCTTATACTTTCATACGTTCACTTGATGTGATACCTTGTCCACCTTCCATGTGAAACGGAAGATATCTGCATGGCAGACTTGGAATGTATATGATAATGTTTCTAAAACATTCACTAATCGCAGCCAGCATCAAACACTGATTTGTGATCTTGACCAGCAGATGCTGGGGAAATTGGTTATCCTCTTGTACAACAGATCAAGCGCAGCTACTAGTGTGGATGAAACAAGGTTATACAACTAAATTCCATCAACCTAAGAAACCCTGAGATAACCGGCAAGGTATGTGGCCTATCAGACTGGGATCATCTAGGGCTAAGTAACCATCACCAATAAAGATATGAACAGTATGGGTGAATGATGATGGATAAAGGAAGGAGAGAGGTCTTGGGAACTGTCAAAGTGTTCTTGAAGAAACACTGCAAATGAAGAAAACACAGAAAAATCTTTAAAAATATATATTACTTTGCTTTAAAAGCAATAAAATATATAAAAACTGTGTCATTTTACGTCATAAACTTCAGAATCTTCTCAAGTAGGCTTCAAAACGTATGAAACCATATCTAGATCGTACTAAATTGACAACTACAATTACTTCTAAGCAAAAGTTCCACTTTGGGTGACTAATTTGGCAGCCATCTTTAAAATAGCCGTCATCTTAGACTTTCAATTGGTGATTCAGCCATATTCGATTTGTATCACTTAGAGAACAATCGTGTCAAAGTTTGGCTTGTATCATTATCTACACTATTTCTCTCAAAAAGCTATTATATCCTATACTAATATTGATAGGAAATAAGCAACGAGAAGTAAGGCTGGTAGTACGGTATGGGACGTAATGTTTTCCGTACTACTTACCTGGCTAAAGCCCCTATTACACGTATCTGGTTTCCTATGGCCAACCTGGCCTACGGACCCGTAGGAAAATTCTGGCTTACGGCTAGAGCTATTACACGTATTTGAACAGCCGGAGGCAAGTGGGTCAGTGTGGCACTGTTTGTGGTTGAGGAGTTACATGTCTTATCTCGACGTCATTCTCGTTCCTATTACTCTAGCGTGCTACTTGGAGGTGAAAACAAGAAAAAGGAAGATTTGGTTCAAACAATAGCTGCATAAACGACAAAAATACTCTCATGTTAACTTAATGAAGGAACTACCACTAGAAAAAAGATGACTGGTTTAACTACATGCGAATGGATCACGACACACACATATTTGGATCTCTTAAGTCAGGTATCACCTTTATTAGAAAAAAAGGACACTTGCATGAGAGAAGCAAATAGTCAACATGAGCGTCCTTCAGCCACTCAGACTGATGTCATACCATACAGTATGGTGAGCAATTACACGCTATGTCCTCAGTCCTGACGTACGACGTCCGTCCGGCAACTTTAGTACTAGCAAAATTTCATCCGGTCGACTGTGGTTGAGCTTTCATACGGCCGATTTGCTATCACACGCTCCGGTTTGAACATATGCAAGCATCACGACCGACGGCGCCATAGGAAACCGGATAAGTGTAATAGGGGCTTAAAATACTGTGCTGTAATTTCCTACGGTACCTTCAATTCTTTTTCCGTAACGTAGAGTACTAAAAAAAAATGCTTACCGTACCGTAATTCCATTCCTTTATTGTACTGTAAGAAAATTCAATCTATATAAATCCAATCCCCTCTTTAAGATAATTTCAAAGTTAACAGGTGTGAATTAGCAGAGGAACTTTATATGTGGATATGTATATATTCAATTGTAACAATTATAATAATGCTGTTGCTGATGATGATAGTGTTATTAATAACAGCAATAATGTCCAATATCTGAGATGGAATTAGTAACTACTACTACTACTACAGCTAACAATATAATAATTATTATTAATGCTATGCCTCTATCTTCAAAATAAACCCAGATTATCCAGTTTTGGATTCATAAAACATGTTTAGCCAATAAATTACCTATATGATACAGGAAATCTAACTCAAAATATTGTTCCTTTATAGACTTATGTCTAAAACCAGGATTACCTCTTCCAATTATCTTAATAATAACACCATACTAGTCAATTGATTCATTTTTTATTCACAATATTCATAATAGCAGTATGAATCCGGAAAATACCTTCTATTGCCAACTGTCTTCAAATCAAACATATTAGTTTAAACTGAATAAGTATTACATATTCTAACGTTATACCATCTATTATACCATCATTCAAAGCTCGGAACTAGGTACAGAAAGTACTTCAGCCTGGAGATGGGCGCTCTACATTAACATGAGTGACAGGAAGTGTAACAAATGATGGAGCTATCATGCTTATAACTTCTTGTGTAACTAAGTGTGTTTACGCATATGTGTAAAGAAATGAGAAGGGATATTTATTCTTAATGACTGTCATCATACATAATCTGGTTATTTACCTCCACGCCTGGGCCTTGTATGTAAGTTTGTGTGTGTGTATATGAAAAAAAAAAGAAAACGGTGATAAGTCATTGTAATGGCTATCAACCAAATTACACCTCTTCAGTCTTATGGGGGGATAAAAGAAAAAAAAAACCTAATTAAAGGTAGCTGATTTCAGTAAAATCAACATTGAAGCACCAATATGACTGGGGGAATTAGAAATCTGATTAACTAACAGTTTAATTGATTGTTCTGTCACAATTGATATAATGTTTTAGAAAACTACAATGTTGCGCTTCTGTTTGCAGGTCCTTTCCATCTATACCGAAATAAATGTTCACAACTAACACAAACATGAAACATTGTATTCCAAGTACATATATATATATGTATATATATATATATATATATATATATATATATATATATATATATATATATACATATATATATATATATATATATTTATATATATACATATATATATATATATATCTATATATATATATATATATATATATATATATATATATATATATATATATATATATATATATATATATTTATATATATATATATATATTTATCTTTCATGTCATGCAGAGAGGTCTCTCCCCGTCCCTCGTGTAGAGGGGAGAGGTAGTAGCCATATCTCGGAAACCACGATCTTCCAAAAATTATCTAAAGTGCCGTGTTGTAGTTAAGAAAGGATGAGGGATGGGAAGGATTGAATATGTGTGTATATTCATGTCATTAAATGAGTTATGTCATGTATATTCATAAAGAATGAGTTAGTAGTTGAACGTGATTGATTGTGTCATAGGTTGTTTTTTTCTAATATTATTATATGATAGATACAGACACAGATTAATAGGGTTGCCATTGTAAAAAAATTAATAAGTTTTAAATAGAGAAGAGAGAGAGAGCGAGTGAATTTGAGGTAGTGTTCACAAAATCCGATGAGTAAAATTTTTATAGTCATTACAACTGCCTAGGAAAGCGCTTAACTCTAGTATGAGTAATACCCCTCCCAAAAGCAGGTGACTCACGATCACAAGGGATTAAAAATTTCGGAAGCCCGTGTGACAACGCCCAAAATTGGGACTATAAAGGGAGTCATAAGCAAGCACTAATTCTATTCCGAGAAATTCTCTCATAGTGAAAAAGTCAAAGTTGTCCTTGATCTGACCCTCTTCCTCTTAGGGGTCACGTTCCCTCCTGCCGTTTCCACGGCCAATTCCATCTTCAAGTATTCAGTACGCCTATCCATACCCGTGTCTTTTCTTGGGAGTACTAAATAAATCAGTTATTGATGCTTACACTGAAGAATTATCTTTTGTTCATATTTACTATTCATTTTAAATTATTCAACCGTGAAGCTTCAATTTCCTAAAAAAACAAAAATCAAACACTAAGTTTCACATCTTGTGTCAGCTGTAGTGGATAGTTGCTCTGAGAGATTGATTAGTACAGAAAGTGAAATAAGAATTATTTCCAGACACCAACTGATGTAATTTGCAAAGTAAACATCAAGAAATTTAGGAAATTACCGAAGTGAGGGAATTCACGAGAATATGTACCAGAAATATGTGAGTACCTTATTCTCTCATTTTTTTTTTTGTAGTTTAATTTATATCCCAATTAAGAGTAGGAATTCTGTCTCTTATTTAGGAATAGAAATTTTGTCTCTTCATGATTTCTTAGCGTATATATATATTTTTTCTTTTTTGTGTAATAGAAGTGTGATTTTTTTTGTGAGGGATGATGTTGATCTCAGATGACAGATGATTTAGAATCACACAAGTATGAGTACAAGACGCAGACGAGCAACTTCCCATTAGAAATGAATTAGAGATTAACGCAGTAACTAACTCCGCTAATATGAACTCAGAGGGAAACTAACTCAAACAAGTTTTTGTGGAAATATAAGTAGGGATAACCAACATTAATAAAAGTTAGAGAAATTTAATGTGGATAAGTGGATTGCCAATAAAGAAAGTAGAATCGCTTATTTTGGAATAACTGATGAAGTAAAAAAAATCAAGCAAGTGATCCTTACACAACTTTCAATGGTAGGGCATTTGAATATGACACAACATTTAGTGAGTTAAAAGTAAAATGTAGGCTATTATGCCATTCTGACAAAGAGACTGACAAATTATCAAATTTACATAGTTCCTATCGGCAAAATACGAAAGTGGTTCTATGACTGAGTTTGCACCACGATTGGAAAATCGCATAGAAACCATACAGAAAGATTTGATTTCCTTACTAAAGGTAAAAACCATTGTTAATGACAATTCCCTTTATGTAGACATAGATGATACATTAACTTATGTGACAAATGACATCATATATATTGATTTTTAGGAAGAGAAAGGGAAATTAGTAAAAACGACTGGAAATAGGAATATAGGGTCTAAGGAACAGATAGCCACAATTCCTACCATTAAAGCTCAGAATAATTCAAATAGTTACAAGGAAGCTAGGACCACGGATTATAGTGTAGGCACAAATTACCCTAGGGAAATCCAGAGTAATGTGCAGTTATTTAAGAAATGCAGTTAAAGAAAATAGAGAAGACACATTAAAATCTAAGGGAAGATTTCATAAACAAGTGAGTTTGAAACTAGGCTCATTTGCAAATAGTGTAAAAGGGGAGGTCACACAGAACAGGACGGTAGGCACAAAGATAAGAAACCCCTTAACGAAATAACAGAAGACAGTTCTCAGAATGCTCCTCTTGCTCAAACAAAGAGAAACTTAAATCCTACTAACTGCGCAGGAGAAGCAAATTAAAAAAAGGTGGCCGGATATAAAGAAAGTCAGGAAGACACGGAAATACTAGATAGAAAGGATAGCGTACGTAGCGGAGGTTCATCCTCTTTGAAAGGCTCTATTTTATCCTATAGGCAGTGTGCACTACCAAAAATCAATTTAAGGATAGAAAAAAAAAAAAAACGAAAGTCTGTTTGTTAGACTCTGGTAGTAATGTTGAAGTGATAGGATTAAATACAGTGACAAATTATTTAGATATTCTTGCTTCTGCTATTAAGGGTGAAAATAGATTAGATAAAGCAATTGAAGGCAATGAAGTGAAAGCTGCTATGAACTGTAAGGCTAAATAAAGAATTATTAGCAAAATAGTGCCAAGTGATGAATGATGATCTCATTTTTAAGATGTAATATTTCGCGTTAAAGCCCTAAAATATCGTTCAAAACGAAACATTTATGAAGAATGAATTCTCTTTGTGAGAAGTGTAGGCTAAATATGAAATAAGGTAATCAGGTTGTATGTTTCTATTTGTCAATGACATGGGTTTTTTTTTACAAAACTGGCCACTTTGTAGGAGACGACTTTGATAGTTGAAACAGACACCGATTAAGAAAGGGAAATGGGGATTGAATGAAGAAAGCAAAGACGAATAAGAACGTTTAGGAATAGGAAGAGTAACAAATAGCGAATGTACTCATTGTAATTATTTATCAGGCACCATATAAATGACCCAAAAAAAATTGACAGTAAAGTAAATTAAATAAAATGAAAGTAGAATAAATAGATAGGAATTCCAAGAAGAAATGATATATGCGATGAAATATAAAAGAACTATAATGCTAGGGAAATATACCTATAGATTAATAGATAAAAAAGAATTATGCTGCTGTAGGGAGAGGAGATATAAAGATATATAATACTATAGACATATGAATTATAAATGAGTTATGTTGCTGATATGCAAATGAAATATAAAATCTGATCAGTGAAAAAATATGAAAAACTGGAGATTAGCTAAAGAAGTCATATTAATGCCTAATGAAATAATCCGCAAATATACAAAGAAGAAAGGTTAACTCGAAATGATGCCAAAGTTTTTTAGAATAGACAATGATGTAGTTCAGATGAAGGGCAATGAATGTATACTAATTAATACTACTCCGGTGAAATAATTCATCTTAATGACGATTAATGTGATTTTTGTATATATCTCCCTTTAAGTAGTTAAAGGGACATAATCTATCATAAGGAGCACAGGTGAAGGGATAGATGAAAAGATAGATGACACATTTTTTCAGGAATGCAGAAAAGATTAATAAGAATATCGGACAAAAATAGGCAGAGAATAGCTATTTCAGGCGATAAGTTAGTCAGAATAGCAGAGTTGAAACTAAGATAAATAAAGACAACGGCACCAATCTTTTTATGTACATGTGAAGAGCCGAGAGAGGGTTGTGAACTCAAAGGCAGGATGCAATCAACTAAGTTATATTGTTATAGAACACTCTCCTTTATATACAAAACCTCAAGGCAACAGGACATAACAAGTTAACAAGACAGACAATGTTACAGAGGAAACAGCAGACATGAATTTTCATGTTCGTTTAGTGCGAGGGAAGAGCGAAGATACAAGCATAATATATGCAAAAGGAATTATGTACAATTGTGTGACACACGGTTGGTACATGGCTCCCCCCCCCCTAAAAATGACATACTGTACATGTTAAATAGGGCGCCCTGATCTGGAGAGGCGAACTGTAGGCGGGTCATCTGGCAGAAGATAAGCAGGTTTTAGACGATCAATGGAGACCCAGTCTTCTTTGCCCCGAATGTTTAGTAGGAATGCTTTCGGACTGCCAAAGGGCCCGTGTAAGGGGGCGTTAGTGGTGGCTTGCTAGTGTTGTTGCGCAGGAAGACGTGCGTTGCAGAGTGCAAGTCCGTTGATATGTGATGCTTCGCTGGGTGCTTGTAAGTCTGGCGGCACCGAGTAAATTTTCCCACGACGTGACGTATGCGCTGGAGATCGTCGGAGGAGGTTGTAGAAGGAAAAAATTCGGTAGGGACGACCGATGGGTCGCCATACATCATTTCAGATGCCAAGACGTCGAGGACGTCTTTAGGAGTGGTCCTTAGTCCCAGGAGGACCCAGGGAAGCTGAGTAAACCAGTTGCAATCCTTGCAGCGGGACATCAAAGCTGCTTTGAGGGTGCAGCGGGGTTGTAGGCCGTTGTCTGATGTAGGGTGATGCCCAGGAGATTCGCTAATGACGTCCACAATTGAGAGGTGAATGTGGTTCCCCTGTCAGAAGTAATATGCTCAGGGATACCGAACCTTGAAATCCATCCAGAGAGTAAGGCAGATGTACATGAGGCGGACGTTGCAGTTTCCATGGGAATGGCTTCAGGCCAACGAGAGGAGCGGTCGATGACAGTAAACAGGTAACGATGTCCTTGTGATGTGGGTAGGGGGCCTACAACGTCGACGTGAATGTGTGCGAAACGACGCTGAGGTTGAGGAAAGGTGCCCACTCCTGAATCCGTGTGTCGATATACTCTGGAAGTTTGGCAAGAAGTACAGGCGCGGACCCAATCCTTAGCATCCTTAGAAATGCCGTGCCAAATGAACTTTGCCTTCAGCAGCTGTGCAGTAGAACGGCACGAGGGATGTGAAAGGCCGTGAATGAAATCAAACGCCTGTCGGCCCATGGGAGCAGGAATCCAAGGTCGCGGTCTACCAGTACTGACGTCACAGAGGAGGGTGGTGTTGGAGTCTTCGAGGGGAAAATCTTCCCAACGGAGGGACGTGCAGGATGTCCTACAAGCTTGATACTCTGGATCCTGTCGTTGGGCTTCAGCCAGGGCATTGTAATCCAATCCCAGTTGAACGGCAGCCAACGTGTTTCTTGACAGGGCATCGGCAACCGGATTCATTTTCCCAGGGACGTATTGGAGGGTGCAATTGTATTCAGCCACGGCGGAGAGATGTCGGCGTTGACGGGCGGACCAGGCGTCAGACTGTCGAGTGAAGGCGTGCACCAGAGGCATGTGGTCTGTGCAAATGACGAAGGGTGTACCTTCTAAGAAATGGTGAAAGTGACGGATAGCCAAGTGCACCGCCAGCAATTCTCGATCGAAGGTAGAATAACCCGATTCTGCCTTGGACAGTTTTCTGCTGAAGAAGGCCAATGGGCGGGGCGAGCCTTTGACCACCTGCTCGAGTACTACACCAATAGCGACGTCGCTGGCATCGGTGGAGAGAAGGAGAGGGGCGTGTGGGATAGGAAAAGTGAGAGCCGCAGCAGTTGATAGGGCCTTCTTTGCATTGCAGAAGGCTGCTTCTTGAAGGGGACCCCACTTCAGGTCCTTTGGCTTGCCCTTGAGGGAGGCGTAGAGGGGAGCAAGAGTGGCGGCAATGGCTGGCAGAAAACGGTGATAATAGTTGATCATGCCCAAGTATTCCTGCAGAGCTTTGACGGTCGAGGGCACGGGGAAATTCTGAACGGCTGCTACCTTCTCAAGGAGGGGATGGACTCCTTCAGGAGTGATACGGTGCCCTAAGAACGACACTTCGTTGGCGCCAAAGGTACACTTGTCGTACCGGACTACAAGGCCGTTTTGTTGCAGGCGGTCGAGCACGATGCGCAGGTGACGGAGGTGTTCCTCTTTTGAGGAGCAGAACACAAGTATGTCGTCCACATAACATACACAGAAAGGGAGGTCCCCTAAGATGCCATCCATGAGACGTTGAAACGTTGCCCCAGCATTACGAAGGCTAAAACAGAAGTAATTGAAGGTGTATGTACCAAACGGAGTGGTGATGGCGGTCTTGGGGATGTCTTCTGGGTTCATAGGCACCTGATAATACCCCTTCAGGAGGTCGAGCGTAGAGAAAACCTTCGCTTTGTGCAGGTAGGAGGTCACATCGGCAATGTTTGGGAGGGAGTAGTGATTCGGTTCTGTTTGCATGTTCAGGCGCCTGTAATCCCCGCACAGACGGAGGGAGCCGTCTTTCTTCAGAACGATGTGTAAGGGTGACGACCATGGGCTTGAGGCCTTTTGGCAAAGGCCCATTTTCTCCATTTCGGCTTGGCAGGAACCGTGGGCATTTGGCGAAGTTCTGGTCGAAAAACTTCCGGGTACGACGTGAGGAGGTGGGCGTAGGCATCCGTGGGTGCGCTGATGTGGATAGCGAGGTTAGAGGGGGTGGGTTGAAGAGGTGTCGACAAGTACGAGTCTGCGTTGACCAATCGTCGGTGGCCGACATCGACCAGAAGGTGGAAATGAGAGAGGAAATCCGCACCGAGGATTGGCATTGTGACGTCAGCAACGGGAAACTTCCAATTGAATTTACCGTTTCCGAACGATAATGTGAGGTTCTCGTAACCGTAGGTGGGTATCGCAGATCCGTTGGCAGCTACCAAGCGGACGTCGGCAGATGTAGACAGACTACGTCGTGCCTTGAAAAGTTTCCTTGGCAAAAGAGAATGACAAGCACCCGTGTCTACCAAAAATCGCACACCCGTTCCTGCATCCTGTAAAAAGAAAAGATTAGAAACATGGGAAGCCACCGCCACAAGCGATGGCCTACTTACACGTTTTTTGGCCACTGACAATCCTTGGCACATTTCTTCGCAGTTGCCCCGAATCTGAAGTGGTAGTAGCAAAACTGCAGCGGATGGGAGGTAGTAAGTGGCTGTAGAAGTCGTTCGTTGGGGCGCGAGCGATTGGTGGGTGGTGGGCGGCTTTGTCGCTGCTTCGGCACGTCACGGGGTAGGCATGTATGTCCTACGACATTCATGTCAGCTTCGGTTGACGTTAAATAGGCATCCTCGTCGTCAGGGGTGGAGGCGTTGATGGAGGTCTTGAAGTGGCTGTCCATAAGGGCGTCGTCTTTGGTCATCAAGTCCTTTATGAGTAAACTATCGACATCGGGTATGGCAGCGCGTACAGGTTCGGGTAAACGGCGTATCCAAAGGGCACGAAGTAGGTTCACCTCACGAGGAGAGCCGTCTGCGGCAGGTTGAAGGCGAGCGATACTGGTCATTTCCCTGAGGGCAAGCGAAGCTCTTTGGTCCCCCAACGGTTGTTGCGAGAGCTGAAAAAGCTTTGCTATACAGGCGGCTGGCGACGGCGAGTACTGCTACAGAAGGTATGTTTTGAGTGCGTCATACGCTATTGGGGTGTCTCCTTTTTCACAAAGCCAGTCGGATATTTCTGGGAAGGTGTCCTCGGGTATCACCGCGAGAAAATAATCCGCTTTGGTGGTTGAGCGAGTCACGCCCCTGATACGAAAGTGGACTTCTGCGCGCTGAAACCAAGCAAACACCTCTTCGCTGGCGAACAGTGAAAGTTTCAATGGGGCGGCTGCAGCGCCAACTGCTGTAGTAGAGTCCGTCTCCGTCAAAGTACCAACGATGGAGGGGCGAGGGAGGTGGGGGTGGAAGGCAGTGGGAGCGAGTCGACTTCCGGGGTCACCAATGTGACGAGCCGAGAGAGGGTTGTGAACTCAAAGGCAGAATGCAATCAACTGAGTTATATTGTTATAGAACACTCTCCTTTATATACAAAACCTCAAGGCAACAGGACATAACAAGTTAACAAGACAGACAATGTTACAGAGGAAACAGCAGACATGAATTTTCAGATTCGTTTAGTGCGAGGGAAGAGCGAAGATACAAGCATAATAAATGCAAAAGGAATTATGTACAATTGTGTGACACACGGTTGGTACATACATTACATTACTAACTGTCAGCCAATGACACGTAGTAGAATATACTGTAGTGAATATTAAAATGATGGAGTTTCCTCATAAATCCCCTATGATATTCCAAATACGGAAGGAAGTTATAGGCTAGTAATAGATTATCCCAAGTAGAATTAAAATGGAGACCCTAATAAAATATCTATCCCAATAATAAATAATGTGTTTTCTCATTCAATGAGGAGGAAAGATATTTAGTTGATATTTGTTAGTACCATTGACAAATAATAGAAGCCATTAACGGTTTTTAGCATTTAAAAGTGATATTTAGAATTTTGAGTGAAGCCGACGGGCTCACCTCAGTTCCTTCGACTTTTGGCAGATTAATGTTGCATATTGAGGAGACCAATATATATATATATATATATATATATATATATATATATATATATATATATATATATATATATATATATATATATATATATATATAAGTCTATTAGAATAATGTTACTGAGTTTTGTAGTTATATAGAGAGGCTTTTAAAAATATTAAGCTAGTTTCAGAATAGGGGAGAATATTATGATAAAAGATCAAGATTAAAGAGTGACTAATCTCGAGATTAGATAGAGCAAGTAAATAGTATAGATAGATCGGATCGGGGACGATACAATAATGGCATCGTCTCCAGTGATATAAAGGAGGCAGCTATAGAGCTGAGGAAGGAGGCCCTAGCGAATTTTGTGAAGGGGCTCCTTCACAATGTAAACACAATTTATCTTCTAAACAGTCTCTAGGGAAGTCATAGAACTTAGAACACTTGAAACATCTTTCGCTATTAGCACACTTGGTATTAATGTGCTCATAATCCTAGTATTTAAAACATACATATATAGAGAGAAATATGGGTTATTGTGGAATATCCTACTCCAAAAATATTTTAATGGTTAAATAAGATTTTTAAGAATGATAGTACCTTTCAGACCAATTATGCAGCATTTTGCTAC
>NC_090726.1:81000117-81002617 GCF_036898095.1 Palaemon carinicauda | reverse complement strand
TTTTCTTTCGTTTTCTACTTTTAGAAACTTTTAAATCGAGCGCGGAGGTCTCCTACACAATTACCATATATATATATATATATATATATATATATATATATATATATATATATATATATATATATATATATATATATATAAATATATATATATAAATATATATATATAAATATATATATATATATATATATATATATATATATATATATATATAAATATATATATATTTATATTTATATTTATATATATATATATATATATATATATATATATATATATATATTTATATATATATATATATATAATTTATATTTATATATATATATATATATATTTATATATATATATATATAAATATAAATATATATATATATATATAAATATAAATATATATAAATATAAATATAAATATATATATATATATATATATATATATATATATATATATATATATATATATATTTATGAACCGCCTTAATGGTTCAACAGGTTCTTTTAAAATACTAAAAGAATTGGGACTGGAATGAACCGATGGACTGCAACAACCAAAGGGGTGGGTAAAACAGAAAACACTTGAAGTACCTTAACCTAGTTTATTATACAAAAATTATACATAAATAAATTATATACAATAATTACAATGAGTACAGGTAATGGGAAGCACAGTGACAAATGAGTTACCACAAAATCAGTTAACATTTAAAATTACAAATACAGTTTACTGAAATTCAAAGTAAATAAAAAAACACAATTAACAATAGTCATCAACAAAAAAAAACACAGTAAACAGCAGCAATGAGAAATTAATAAGAGAATTTTCTCATAATTAATAAAATAAAGACGAGCCCATACACTGGCTCTTCCAACATAGAAACATCCACAAACAATCCCTGATCCTCGAGGACGTCCATCGAACACTACGGGAACGACCATGACAGTGTCGATACGACAGCGACTTTGCTGCCACCGAAGAATAACTCTTCATAAACCATCTCGACCTCGAGGTCTAGGTTGAGGACAAGTCACCATCAACTAAGAGATACTCCAAAGCTGTGTCTGCTGCTCTTTCTCGACGGCATCACGAGAAACGTTCCATCTGGCTTCCCAAACCTGACTAAAGCTTGTCACTCACAACGTGTCAAAAGTAAACAAGACACCCGCCTTGACAAAAAAAGAGGGCAGTTAAAAATAAAATGAAACTAGGTTGTATCAAAGTCAAACAACCAAACAATATATATACTGTATATATATATATATATATATATATATATATATATATATATATATATATATATATATGTATATATATAAATATATATATATATATATATATATATATATATATATATATATATATATATATATATGCATGTATATATATATATATATATATATATATATATATATATATATATATATATATATAGGTATATATTAGTAAATATATGTATGTATATGTATACATATATATATATAGTTGATAGATGGGTTCCTCTTGGGAATCGCAATTTAAGTAGGAATAAAATAGTCAATGCTGCTATCATCATCTTTATTCGGGAGCTTTCGACATAACTTATGTCATCTTCAGCCTATCTGCAATTATCATATGTAAAATTAATAAAATTAATAAAATCATCCTAAGTACATAGTTAGGAAGATACACTTTCATGAATTAATCAACTAGTTCTAAAATCAACCAATCAAGGAACATAAAACCTTAAAAAAAAACTTATTACACACAACTATATAAAAGACTTAATAACTAATATAACTAGTCACCCGCAGGAGATGATGACCACCCATCCAGACCAGCAACCCACAGACCACACGGATCAATGGGTCACCGGTAACTGAACAGGTAAGCCCTCATTCAAGCTGGGTTTTGTCTTAAAAATATATAAAGACTCCAAGATTCTCAGTTGGCTGACGTTACTATGTCTGTCCGTAATTTTGAAATTTTCAATAGAAATGGCATGACCAGATTTAAATGCATGGTCATAAATAGCGGAAATTGGTTTTTTACTTAACGGTATTTTGGTTCTTACCGATCTCCCCATGTGCTCCGAAATCCTACACTGAAGCTGTCTAGACGTGCTTCCAGTGTAGCACTCATTACAGAGTGCACATTGAAAAGTGTATATGACACCGGAACACAAGGGAGTAGGTAGACTCTCCTTATATTTAAACAGTGAGCCAACTGAGAACTTGTTAGTAAAAATTAATTTTAAATCTATGTGGGGATAACATTTCCCCACAACACTCATAACCTCTGTTCTTAGTCTCTCCGAAACATAACCATAGTACGGAAAGGAGACATATAACTTTTTCTTACTGACTGTTTGAATTGTTAAATTTTGACTGTAAACTTTATCTAAAAACTTCTTGACTTGATTACAATAGAGGTTCAGAGGGAACCCATTGGTAATAAAAAATGATTTTAGAAAATTTTCTTCCTCATGAAACCCCAGATAAGTTGAACATACATGATAACTTCTATATA
>NC_090726.1:80990117-80995117 GCF_036898095.1 Palaemon carinicauda | reverse complement strand
TCCATTCATTTGAGCGAAGTCAAGTTGAGCGATGTCACGTTCGCCGAAGTCCTTTTTAGCAAACTTACATTTTGTGCATTTTGAGCGATGCTCATTAAGCGATGTCAGTTTGAGCGAACTTTGGACAGTTTTCACAAGATGAATTGAGCGAAGTCTATTTGAATGAAGTCAAATTGTGGAATATGAATATATATATATATATATATATATATATATATATATATATATATATATATATATATATATATATATATATATATATATGTATGTATGTATGTATATGTATATATATATATATATATATATATATATATATATATATATATATATATATATATGTGTGTGTGTGTGTGTGTGTGTGTATGTGTTTGTGTGTGTGTGTGTGTGTGTAAAAAAAAGAAAAAAAATGGTGTAAAAAAAATAAAACTAAAATGTAATTTTTTTTTTAATTTTGTACAGGAAAACATATAGGAGCTCAAATGTAAAAATTCTTGAAATTCAGGAAGTATACCTATAATATATAATGTAAATTTATTCAAAATGTAATATTGTAAGCTAGGTGTTTAAGATAAACAGTGATTTCTACATCTTCTCTAGAATCAATAACGCTCTTAAGTCTTCTTTCTAAGTTCTCATATTTCTTCTTCTTACGTAAAGGCTCTCCTGACATTATTCCCAGATATTTAGTCCTCTGTAAGCTCTCTTCCTTTCTTAATGCCTCTATTAGGAGCCAGACTGTTGGGTGACTACATGAAAGACTTCCTTGGAAAGCAGTATGCCATCCTTCCACGGCATTGTTAGTTCGGGGAAGACCCATTTGAAACCTCTCGAAAACGTTCCACAATGGTAACGGAAATCTGGGTCTTCTCATCCGGTTGTCTGACATTGGGCGGCCGATATAGGTATCTTCAAAATAATCGAAAATCACGTCGAGATCTTCGTCATAACTTTCCAAATTACGCAAGGCTTCAAATCCTTTTTTGACATCACCCGTAGGGAGAAATGCCGTGCAGGTCATCATTTTGATCAACATCCTGACGCAATTTCGAAGTCTATCAAAACTGAGATAGGATCTAGTAAAGGCTCTAGGGATTTCAACTTGTTGAAAACTAATTTGTAACTTTCTTCACATTTACTCGTGAGTAAAACATATACACAAGGTATTACATTACCCTTTATCAATACATGTACTGTAAAAATTTGTAAGATAATACTTGGAGACGTTTTGAATGTTCCGTCAGCTAACTAGTGTCGATTTTCTTTCAACCAAGCAAGACTTTCATTAGTGCCAAAAATAAAAACTCTATTAACATCACTTATACCACTATCATATAGAATGAAATTATCGCCCGTAAAAGTTAACTGCATGGATTCCGGTATAACAATGGCTGCATCTGATAGAGGGGGTGGAGGGTAGTTTCCCATAATTCTTCGCTTCCTTAAGTGTTATTATTATACAAATCAATGAAATCTTGAATAGCAAAATGCAAGTTTTCGTATTAGGCAGTCATAATAGTTCGAATTAAATAGAGCAATCCAACCAAAAAAAAACGCTTATTTATTAATTGTTAATTAATAGAATCTAGATTCTATTCTTGCCTGATCAAACAAGGAATCATACGGTGAATGAAAGAATATGAAAGAATGGATAAATGAAATATATCTGATACAATGAAAGGTAATAGGAACACAGTAACCACATAACCTTTTTTAAAGAGGTTGAGAATTATATTTAAACTTATGAATAAATAGGTTATATTTTTCTTAAATTCTAATGGATGAATAGAAAACAGATAGCAGGTAATCAAACGTGAGGTTCAGCAATATAACTTAATTAAAAAAATCAATTATTGTTTCATGATTGTCGTTATCTAACTTCTCTAAAATTTCTGAAAAAAAAACTCTCCTGAACTCTCTTGATTACTGTAAAATCTTTAAAAAAAAAATGATTCTTTATTAATGAATTGCCATTCATTTCAGGTTTTCATTGTTCCAATGTACGGTATCTTTCATTAATGACAGGCTAATATTCAAAGAGATTACTCTATTAAAAACCTACCTTTACAGAAGTATGATCGTTATCTAATCTACGATTGATTACGGTTCAATCTTTATTAAATCTATACTGAAGAGTTAATGGTTATTTCTGCGATTAAATTTGCAGCTTTGTGTAAATATTTTAAAACTCCTTAAATTATTTGTGGTTACATATAGGATTTTATGCATCGATGATTACATTATCTATAGTTGGATTCGGTGGAAGGCAGAAAAATGTTAAACTTGGAACTCTGAAATAATTAATTGATAATTTTTGTTTTGACAAACCGGATTTATCGCTTATACATAACTCAAGGCATACATTAAAGGAATCTTAAAAATTTAGATATCTTTACTGTTATGCTATTTTCATTGTTCATAATATCCTTTTATCATGTTTTAGCCTATTTAAATAGAGATAGGAAATCTCAATATTTAGATATGATAGGCATAATATAAAAAAAAATAATATACGAAAGGAAAATAATATACTTATAATTTTCCTTTCACCGATAAATACTGTATATCTCTGGAAATAACATATTTATAAAATTTACTCATATGCTATAGCGATTCACAATTTATGATAAAAATATCAACAAAATATAGAACATTAATAAAAAAAAAGAGGAAGGTATGACGTTCATTTTATCTGCACAAGGATTCCAATGATGAAAATATCACACAGAGGTCATGTTTAGATATTCTAAGAAAATATTTTCTCAAAAAACACTTATGGTAATAATTAATTGAGAACACTTGTGTACACCTGTAATCTATGTTATCTGAAATGTCTTCAGAACTGGCTATCCTGATCAAAATTTGTATTTTTTTTTATGTAGGTCAATGAATCTCTAGTAAGTGCTTAGTCCTCTAATATCCACTCAGTCAAATTTCTAGTCTTTGTGTAATTTTACCAGCATCCTTGTCTTCGCTTTCATTTTATTTTATTTGTAGCCGATTATACTTTAATGGATTTGTTGTTTAGAGATTTTTTTTTCTTTATAGTATATGTCTGTTATGTTCTAAGTTCTATTAATTTGGTTTTTTATCATGAAATTTAGTTGGTCTCTAGGAAAGTGTTATCATAAAGCCAGAAATTTGCACCCTATTTCCTTTCCTCGTCTTTCATTCCCTCTTTATCGTTACACACTCTCATGTAAGCTTTCCCACAACCCAAAATATCACACTGGTATTTTCCACCTCTGTGAGTCAGGCCTTCAGCTTAGACCTGGGGTTTCTTAGCTTTTAAACATATCGTTAAGTAAAAACAATGACAAGGTGTAAATTATTAGGGACAAGGTTAACACCTATAAATCCTTAAAGTCTTATTATCATGGCTAATTTATTTTACATCCCAAAATCCTGATATTTAGACTGGGGCTATTTCCTAGACTACATGCATATTCTTCAAAATTATACTTCTTGCTCATGATTGCATATTAAAAAAAAAAAAAAAAAAAAAAAAAAAAAAAAAAAAAAAAAAAAAAAAAAAAAAAACCTTCTCTTTTTAAGTTTTACAAAAAATCAATGTACTTAAAATTACTTTTAGAAGTCATATGTTTACTTTTTTCATTATGATAGCTTTGCTCTATTTTACTTTATGCGGTATAAAGGTGTCTTTTTTAGTTTCAGTTGTTTACATGTGTCAAATCATTGGACAAAACTTGAGGATTATTAATTCAATTAAATTGACATGGATATTAATATCTTGAACTATTATTCTATTAAGTAGCTTTTGATGTTACGTAATTTTCGTAATTCAGACTATATGTCATTCTGATTTTTCCAGAATATACCATCCATAACGTATATCTTGATTTGCTTATTACTGTAAAATTCTTGATTTTGGTTTCAGGAGTCTAAAATACCCCATGAGATTCTCAAAGGACAATTCTGAATTTGGCTATATTAAGGAAAGATCTATAAACCATAATATTATTTCAGTGAAACTTCTTGAGTTGAAACAGGAAAAAAAATAAAAAATAAACTTTGTTTTTGGATTTCATATGATACTTAATCTATTTTGTAAGCTTTCTGATTATTCCTATTGGTTTATAATCTATTTTTCTTTCACTTTTTCCATTTTTTTTCTCTATATTGCCTTTCGTCATTAGGACCCTTAATCTTGTAGCGCTCTGTTTTGCAAACGAGGGTAACGCTTATTTTTAAATACTACTACTACTACTACTACTATTACTACTACTACTACTACTACTACTACTACTAATAATAATAATAATAATAATAATAATAATAATAATGATGATAATAATGTGTTGTTTGTTAACAATCCAAAAGACATTTAGTTACCTTTGTAGTCCCCAGATGTAAATCTCTTTCCTTGATCAGTAAGTGCTAAACGAATATCATTTATTAACGATTCTTTGATGGAGTTCTTGATCATAATAAAAAGCCATTCCCGTTCCGAGTTCACTTTTCAGAATTGTCTATGACGATGAAGCAATGGAATATTCTAGGAGAATCACCCACTTGGTGTATGATAAAAGGGAACAGGTTAATCCCCTCACCCCTTCCCTGGCTACTTTCTTTCCATTAAATTCAAAATCCAATTTTCATTATCTTTCATACATAAATGTAGATTTGCGTTTTATTCTTTTTTTCGTATTTATCCTTCTGTGAAATATCACCAGGGGTTTCGAGGGATTGATTTTTCTATTTAAATATTTTTCCTATTTACATACGATTTTTATTTGTTAACCATACTGTGGGAGATCAAAGGCCTATACTTGAGAGATTTTTTTTTCTTTAATTTCACTAAAGATGGGTATTACAAATGACGGCGAAACAGTTTGCACAATATGCAAGCAATTCATAAAGCATACTGGTCTTACATGTTTCAACGGATTTCATAAGTTAAGAGTTCGTTTTCAATTCTTAGTTTGTTTGCATTGAACAGAGCGTGCGACATTATTCCTTTCAACTATACTCTAGTAATTGTG
>NC_090726.1:80980117-80982617 GCF_036898095.1 Palaemon carinicauda | reverse complement strand
CAGGATCCCAGGGCAAAAGAGGATTACCTTTCAAGAGACATAGTAAAGTTCCTAAAGAATTTTATCATTGGTGAAGATGTTGAAAAGTCGGAGAAGACACAACGTCTTGGGCTTTTGACAGCTCAGGTGTGTTTTAACCAACAGTGTGTTCTACCAACTTTGAACAATATTACTAGTCAATCAAATGCTACTTAGTAAACTACACTATCTGAAGCACGCATTTATTATGTTTGTTTCATCACCAAGACATCTGCCTTGATATGACAAACAGTGAGTGGAAGTTACCCAATCACATCCTCCTTTGCAGTACCATATGCCATGTATATCAAAGAAAGCAGCTCACCAATATACTTTATACATTGGATCACTTTATTTCATGTGATTTTAGCGTAGGAATTGGTACAGTACTTGCAGAGATTCTTAATGCTTATGCTCTCTCACACTCCCAATTGCTACTGGTGAATACAATGAAGTTGTTCATGTCGAGTCGGACAACTTGAACAATATAACTACAAGCGTCCATGATTAAAATGTGATGAACAGCATTGGAGGGATCATGATACAAGAGGTGAAAACAAACACTGCCACTGCTAACTAAATTAGAACTCGCACAATTATGCAACGTAATAACAATTATTATTTGAAAGTTGAAGCTCCACCAACATTTCCCACTTTTTCACATTTATGGTCAAGTAGGGCCAAAATATTTAGAGGCTTCATTTTTCCTACAGGAAAAAAACATCTCGAAAGTCGAGCATTGACTATCAGTCAGTCGTTCACTGAATATTCTGTCATTAGGGGGTTGTTGAAGCAATCAGAAGATGCTACATTGGAGGTTGGCCAAAAGTCTGTTCTCAGAACTTATGACCTTTGAGGTTGCATGAAAACACTCCCCCTCATTTCGAAATTTCCGGAAGAATCATGTGGTAACTACAGGGCCTTTCAAAACTGTGATGAACTATATGGGTACATTGACTTGTTATAAATGCATTGGTTCAGGCTAATCTGAAATCCTCCTTGAGGCTGAACTTATAATCAATGACTGCCTTAAGAGTGTGCTAAAACGGAAAATATATGCAAATACTCTGTTCTCTCCCAATACAGTAAGTGAACAATTGGAGCAATTGTTGATAGAGTGCTTCACCTAAGAGGAGAATGTAGAAATCACTAACCCAGTGACATTAGGGCATTTACATCACTTTATCTACGGCTACTCAAAATCGATATCTATTAACACTCTACATGGGATCATTTTGAGGAAGATGGTTGGAGAATATGAGCAACTGACAATGAAATCTAAGATTGACTTCTTACAATTGCCACCTTGCCGAGACAACCTTATCCCGCATATTGACTGAGTGAATCATCTCCTTATCTACGTCTTATCTTCTAGTCTGAAAAGACATATGATCCTGGATAAGGCATTTTGGAGCCATGTGGTCACGTGGGCCAGTACTCCCCCCTTCCTCGAAAGACTTAGTTAAGAAGACTATAGAGGAGATGGAACAGTGTGATGGTGACAATGAGGAGGAACAGTATAGCCTGGATAGTGATTATGAAGAACATTTCAGTGATTTTGCAGGCTAGATCAAAATTTAAACATAGATAATTTTGGCAGTCATAAAAAATGTTTCAATATAAACTAGTTGTGGTTCAGCGCTTTATGTTAATTCGTGTTACTGATATCTCAATGTAATATATTCTCACATCATTCAGCTATAGGAATGAGTGGAAAAGAAAGTACCAAGGCAATGATACAGGGACTTTATTTGAGGACCCTTTGGAACATACAACGCCTTTTTACCGAGATGTGTGAAATTACAAAAATGCATTTTTAAAATATTTTCATTTATTTTTACAGATAGGTTTAATGATGTTGTACAAAGGTTACATAATTTGTGGTAGTTTTAAAAACAGCCAATAAATGTACAGTTTCTCTCCTAAAAATTTAAACCTAATAGGGTTAGTTATTAAAGTACAGGGCAGATAACAATGCATTTATTTTTAATTTTTTTACCTTTGGCCATTTGACTTTATCTTTTGCCCCGTGATTGCGTCATCAATACACTAGTTGAATAATTAATTATATACATATGATTGGGTAGGCTGTAACCTTTCTAACGATACCTAATTTGCATCTGTTATCAATTTCTTTATATGTGAAAATGTACTTTATATTGACGCTACCCATAAATGACAGACGAAAAACTATTAGTCGACCCAAAAAGGTAATTTTTTGGGAATGGGAGCAGAGGAAATTCCGTTCCCACAGGCTTCAGGGATTGTAAAAATGCAGGTTTTACAAAATATATCATTGGGATGCATGGGAACCCTATCTTCCTACTCAACTAGTTTGTTTAGAACTCCATCGCTCATATCGCACTGGTGACCTGTGAAGTGCTTCAAACACCCAGATCGCCTTCCAGTTCATCGCTGCATCCACAATAATCTTCCGACGATACTGTGCAACCTGTATTAGCGTGCGTATTACACTTACGGT
>NC_090726.1:80955117-80977617 GCF_036898095.1 Palaemon carinicauda | reverse complement strand
TGGCCAGTGCAACTTCTACCTCTTCTAAATGCTCCTTGTTCATCTCTCAGCTTTTCATCAACCTTTCTCTCCAGTCTCTTAAGAATAGTCATACTGTATATTTTCATAAAAAATTGATGTAAGTGTTATGCCTCTGTAACTATTGTAATCAGTCAGGTCTGCTTTTTTTGCTATTCTCACCAACACTCCTAATTCCCATTCATCACGTTTTGCCTCTTCATACCACATTCTACAAAATAATCTTGTAAGTAGTCTAGGAGTCACCTCATTTCAGCCAGTATTATCTCGGCAGTTATTTCATCAAATCCCCGGGCTTTCCATCTCTTCAGTTTTTTAGGATAGCTTTGACTCCGAATACAGTGAATTCATTCATGGGGACATCAAGGTCTTCATCAGCTTCAATTATATCAATCAAATTATTTCCTTCACATATCCTATTAATAACCTCACTAAAGTGTTCCATCTAACCTTGTCTTTCCTTGTCTCCTGTTCCTATAAAAGAGCTATCTCTCATTTTGATGGGTATATGCTTTTTCTTCTTTCCCCCCGTCGAGATTTCATTAATAATTCAATGAGCAATTCTTACAGCACAGCCAGTTCCTGAATTCATAGCTTTGTCAGTCTCATCTGCTTTACTATCTAGATAATCTCTCCAGTCATTCCTCGAATGCTTAGCATGCTCTTCCTTGTAATTTTATCACTTCTCGAAACTTTCAGTAATCTATTTCTGTGTTTGTCTACTTTTTATAGTAATCTAAGTATCATTTGATATCCATGGCTTTCGTTTTATAACTGCATGTACAAAGACTACTACCAACTTAAAGATATATGTTCTTATTACCATACCATTCTTCAAAATTGTCTGTTCTTCGTCCCTTAATGTCTCCAAGACTGCAAATTAATTCCTACATTTAATTGCAAATGTTTCTTTGCGTTTTTCTTCTAAAACCTTTGTTGTATCAGACCTAGGTAATCAGTCCATCTTTCTTTTGGGTGCTTCCAGTTTTAATTTCAGTGTGGCAATAACGAGTTGGTGATCACTTCCAATATCGGCACCTCTATAGCTCCTTGCATTTCTCAGAGTTCTCTTTTTCTATTAATGGTAATGTGATCTATCTGATTTTTGTAATTGCCACCTGGTGAAATCCTTGTATACTTGTGGATGTTCTTGTGTTGAAAAACAGTACCTCTAATTCCAAGATTTTTTGCAGAACAGAAACCTATGAGACGTGCTCCATTTTCATTTGCAACTTCGCCTAGACCCTCGACACCCGTCACATTCTCTATCCTTTCATTATTACTTCTAAGTTTATCATTGAAATCGCCAATAACAATTTTCATATCCATCTTAGGGATCTCATCTATTACCCTCTGCAGTTCTTCATGGTATTCTTCTACCCTTTTTTCAGTGGAATCATTTGTTGGGGCATAGCAAACTCTGATACTCATATTGCACTGCTTAGCTATGAACTTTGCTAGTAACAATCTACTATTTACAGCTCTCCACTCAGTTAATGCCTTTTCTGGTCTTGGTGTCATCATCATTCCCACCGCTTCTCTTCAACTCCATCTGATCTTCCTGAGTAGATATATATATCCCATGTCAACGGGTAATGAGGCATCGGAACATGGGGTTTTTCACTTTATTACAAATGGTTCGTGAATACACTGTTTATAGGCGATACTCTCAGGTGAGTGCCTTGTCTATTGAATGCACAAAAGCTACTGACTACCCCTTGCTAGCAGGATACAGTCTTCTTCAACAACATGCTGAATTCTTAGGTTTTGTGGAATTATCCACTGTGACGGAAATAACTCGTGATTATAAACTTCATTCACCTTGACCTATAAACACATAATTTGCATACAAGGATTAGGACATTTCCCGCCCCCCCCCCCCCCCACCTAAAACAAAAGCTCCTTACTCCGGGAGGTGTGCACTCACACTCTATAGTCTATGATATATAGGGGACACTCCGACCCAAAATAGGCATGGCATGTACTAAACAGAAATGCAGCATGAAATATATACATAGAAATCACCCCCCCCCCAAAAAAAAAAATAACAAATATTCCACCAAAAAATAAAAAATGAAATACTGCATGCAAAAATGTACACAATATAATATAAGTAATTTCACTTGTTTCTTCTTATGACTCTACAATTAAAATAAAGAATATCAAAAGTGGAAAAAAAAATCATATTAACATCAGTATTACACAACCCAATCAATAACCTCCTTTTGGTTGCGGGCAATACAGGCTTTTTTCGGTGGGACAGGGGTAGGAATAGGTATTCAATCATCTCTCGATTTTACTTGTCTGGGTTTAAGGCACAATTTCCTAACACATCTCACCACCACCGTTTCACCAATTTTAAAAAAAAATCACTACTACACTTGCACTAGTAACTATCAATCGTCGACCACTAGCCGTTTTCCTGAGAAAATCATTCATCTTGCCACCCTTCTCTCATAACTATAAGTATAAGGTATTCACATCTACACATTCTCCAACACTGCCTTTCCTCAAGGCTGAACTTTGATCATGCATCCACTTGCCCTTTGGGAACCTCCCCGGCCCCAGCAACCAGGAATCGTATAAATACGCGAATAATACAGCATCTGCCTGACGGATCTCACCTGACCTATTTAACCTTTGATTGTTTTTAGGTTCACTTAGCAGTATGTCATACGTATAACTACACTCAGCAAAATTATCACAACACTTTACTTATACATTAAGCACCAACATAAGAACACATCGTTATCATCAAGTTTATTTAAAACACCTCAAATGAAGAAATAAGGTCTATTCAAACAACAACAACAGCAAAGAAAATATATTCTACTCATCAGCTCGAGGAATGTCATGTATGCAGGGTAAGGAGGTATACTCAGATTGACACTTTTGAAAACTACCTCCTCAGGCACCATATGTATGTGTGCCTGACGCTATTCAAACACTTCACCATTAATAATGCTTTATATCACTATTGTGTTAGATTTAATCATCTTTACTCAATACGGACCCAAATTCACTAGCTCTAGTTTGTGTTTCCTAGGTTGTAATCCTTTCAAATACACACAATCGCCCACAAATAATTTTACCAATGCGATTTTGAACTGACCATCATAATGTGAGCTGTGTTTTTTATTAACTCTTTAAAAAAACCTTTCTGTGGTGTTTATTACTCTCCTCAAGAGATTTAGTAAATATACACGGTATTGCTCAGTTGAATAATTTGGCAACCGTTGCGAATTAATCAGGACTGTATATGGTAACACAGGATCCTGTCCATGCACTATAAAGAAAGGTGTGTCATGGAGCAAAGCATTATATGCAATGTTCAAAGCTAGCTCAGTTGTAGGAAGCATGGGGTGCCAATGAAGGGGGTCATCAGCCACTAAGTAACATAAAATTCACACTACTTCCCTATTATGCAATTCAACTAAGCCATTAGCTGAAGGCCTCTATGCAGTCACTGAAAAGTGATAAATTTTCATCAAGTTCTGGACCGATTTCACCACCTTATTCATAAACTCGAGACCATTATCACTTATAAAAATATTAGGGAAACCAGCGCCTGGGCTAATGAATTTGCTGATTTATCCAACATTGCATAAGTATGAGTGTACCGAGTAAACGCATCCACAAATACATATATATATAAATGTTGTGTTAAGCCAGTAGGAAATTATCCTACTCCATCCATATGCACCCTATAATACTTAATAGTAATCACAGGCCATTTTCTGGCTTCATGTACAGTGTTTTTATGTTTTTTTTTTTTTAAATAGTCGCAAGCATGACAACATTTTATATAATTTTCTATAGATTTTTTCATTCTTAACCAAAAGAAGGATTCATGTACTCTCCTAAATGTTCTATAAATCCCTAAATGACCTGCATACAGACTTGCATGTACAATTTGGATGGCTCGATTAATTAAGGAGGGTGGACGAACTAACCGTGCACAAAATTCTCCTCAACTCTTCATGTAAGCACAATATAAGATATCATTCTCTGCAAAATAATTCTCACGAGACACTCAGAAATGATGGATAACTCTCTGATTCCCCTTTAATCATTTCTCGTACTCTTCCCATACATTCCTTTTTTTCTGTCCCTCTCGGACTTCATTTATGTCCCAACCTCCCAAGTCAAGCACACCTACATCATCAGGGCATTCATTCTGGACACCCCTGGTCATGTCCTCGGCCACTTATATATATTCACCTTCAACGTTCCAATCTCTCTCTCTCTCTCTCTCTCTCTCTCTCTCTCTCTCTCTCTCTGATCCCATTTTCTGTTTGCTCCTTGCTTGAATTCATATCCCGTTGTCTATTTTGATGGGGGGATTCAACATTCTGCTTACGTTCTTCGTTTCTCTTTTGTGCCCTAGTTGTTACTCCTATTACTTACCTCTGGAGACGGCATCAGCTACCTTGTTAGCTTTACCTCCTATGTGGCGAAAACCCTTTATACAAAACTCTAACAATCTTTCAACCCATCTCACTTGTCTAGCTGTCAAATCTTCTTTAAAAATACACTTTCGTAGGCGACGATGATCACTTCGCGACTGAATCGACTGACCTAATAAAATGAACCGATGCATCTCTAGAATCTAAGGAATAGCCAAAGCCTCTCGATCGAATGTACATTAAGTCTTTTTGCCCCTTTTAATGCCCTGGAAGCAAAACAAATTGGTCGCTCACTACTTGCATCATCTCGTTGAGAAACTACGCCACCAATAGATAAGCTACTCGCCTATGTTGTCACTAAAAACGGGGGATCAAATCTTATATATACGAGTAAGTCATTGCTAGTTGTATCAGCTTTAAAATAGTTAAAGACCCTTTCTTCTTCCATTCTCCAATTCATTACTTTTTGTTTCTTTAAAGCATCTAAGGGTCTGGCTATCTCTTCTAAACCTCTTATGAATTTACGGTAATACCAGCGATCCCCAGGAACCCAGCTACTCCTTTAGGGGTACGTAGCCTGGGGAAATCTCTAATAGGTTCTACTTTACTCAGGTAGGGTTGGATACCTACTGGCGTTATTATGTTACCTAGAAATTCGACCTGTCTACAGAAAAATTTGCACCTTGACAGATTTATTTTCAAACCATAACATCGCAATGCTTCTAAAACTTTACGAATATTATTATTATGTTCTTCGGCTGTTTTCCCTGTAATTATGATATCCTCTAAATAAAAAAGAACATTATTGCCAATTAAGGGAGACAAAACCGTCATCATTACTCTGGAGAAATGACTTGGGGCATTTTTAACATCGAAAGGAAGAAACTTAAACTGAAATAGTTGGTCGTTAGCTATAAATGCCGTTTTATATTTACTGTCTTCCTGAATGGATATTTGATTGTATCCGGACTTCCAATCAATAGTTGTAAAATAGTTACTATCCCGTACCCTCACAAGTAATTCTTCGATCGAGGGCTTTGGAACTGCATTATCCTTAGTGACTGCATTCAACTTCTTATATTCAGTGCACAATCTTACCGAGCTATCCTTTTTCCTAACAGCTGCAATTGGAGAAGCCCAGGGGGATTTGCTCTTCTTGATTATCCATTGTTCTCTTAATTTACTAATTTCCCTTTCTATCTCTCCCTGAAAATGAATAGGTACCTTATAACGCCTTGACCTGATCAACTCCGCCTGCCCAGTTTCAATGCTAAAGTGAAATCGATCAATCCTCGTGGGTGGCTCGTCCCCAATTGCAATTACATCGGAATAATGATTAAAAATATCACTAACTACAGGTTGATATTTTGACGGACAGTTTTCGAGCATGCACAATCAAGTTCTGAGTGCGTTCGTCTGTGGGGGCTGAAGTTGTGGCTCCCAAGATCCTATTAACCGCAATTTCACATAACTCTAATTCACACACAGAATCACTTCCTAACACAACTCTTTTATTTGGTAAATTAACTATCGTTATATCAGCTCTGTTCTTTTTTAGTTCTGATTAGCCCTCTAAGACTAAGTGCGCCCAATGGTCATGGGTTTAATAACGACCTTGGTTCCTTCTTGAAGAGGCTGGCACGGGGTCACTGATATGCTCATAAGTGTCTAGGGAGACAGCACTTCTCCTCTCTCAAGTACAGCTGCTACCTTACTTTAAGGTCTCTCCGTGCCCGCACAAGTACCTACTCTCTCGTGACTTTCTATGGGCAAAATGCACCCTCCTGCTTTTACTGTAATTGTATCTATCCCCCAAAAATGCATATTTCATTGCTACTTATAAAATCAACTCCTAATATAGCCTTTATTCCTGGAATTCCCAAGGTGGGCAAGAAAAAAAAATCATGTGTAAACTTCACAGATCCAACATTAAAGTTGACGATCATAGTATGGATTTCCCGTAGTTTATTTTCTCCTGGCGTGTCGAGGATGATGGATGCCGCTGATTGTAGTGGGTTTGAGGAGAATCTTTTTTTTCAATCAGTGAAACGCTGGTTCCTGTGTCGATATATATATATATATATATATATATATATATATATATATATATATATATATATATATATAGAGAGAGAGAGAGAGAGAGAGAGAGAGAGAGAGAGAGAGAGAGAGGAGAGAGAGAGAGAGAGAGAGAGAGAGAGAGAGGGAGAGAGAGAGAGAGAGAGAGAGAGAGAGAGAGAGAGAGAGAGAGAGAGATAGTGTTATAAAACAAATCGAAAGACTGGATATCTGGTTAAATTAGAAAGAGAATGTTAGTAAAACGAGAAGCACATAGGGAAGAAATTGAACTGGGGTAAATGCAATCTAACTAAATAACCAAAAAAAAAAAAGATAACAAAAATCTTAAAGATGGTAAGCACCATTTCACCACTCCTTTCTTTCGATATCTGCCCTACCCTTTGTGTTTGCCCAGAGGTGTCCTGGGCTATTGTTATACGAGCGTGTTTACTACAAAAATAAAAAATGTTATATCTATTACAACCACGAGAACATATCAACTTACGTCTACCTGATACTTCTATATTCCTTAGTGGATTGATAGATGATGAATTTCTCACCATATACAAAAATTTGCCTCTCACCTTGAAAAATGATTTTATGTACATATGTTTACTCTACGTATGTATGCATGTGTACTGCTTTCTCTCTCTCTCTCTCTCTCTCTCTCTCTCTCTCTCTCTCTCTCTCTCTCTCTCTCTCTCTCTCTCTCTCTCTCTCTCTCTCTCTTTTTATATATATATATATATATATATATATATATATATATATATATATATATATATATATATATATATATATATATATATATATATATATATATGTGTGTATGTATGTGTATATATGTATATATATACATATATATATATATATATATATATATATATATATATATATATATATATATATATATGTATATATATATATATGTATGTGTATATATATATATATATATATATATATATATATATATATATATATATATATATGTGTATATATTTATATATATATATATATATATATATATATATATATACATATATATATATATATATAATGTGAAGAAAACATCTTCTGCAATGTTTTCTTTATCATTCAACGTATCGCCTAAAGCTCTGATTCTAAGTTTATTTTATAGCCATTGATCCTATAAGATTTTTCTGTACAATATGCGTTGCAGTATTCTCTGGCCTTCTCGCTAATGTAATATCTTTTAGGTCTATGTGTTCTCTACGTTTATGTTAGGATTCACATGTCTGTTTTTGCCTTTCCTTAAATTTTTAAATCTTATAGAAATCCTTTTTTCCCTTCCCTTGTTCCAAGCCTTTCGTTTAATTATTCTACCGCTCTTCTAATAGCTCTACCTACGTTCTTCCTAGAATCCTTTTCCCTTTCTCTTTACCGTTTCCCTGAACCTTGTGCATGCCATACTTTCAGTCGTTATTTGCTTTCACTTTTCTCTTCACTGATTCTCGCACCTCTCTGCTTCACCACCACTTTTCTTCTCTCACACCACGGCATCCACTGGTTCTTCCAAATAATTACTGTTTCCCCTTCCAATATCTCTCTCTCTCTCTCTCTCTCTCTCTCTCCTCTCTCTCTCTCTCTCTCTCTCTCTCTCTCTCTCTCTCTCTGATAAAGAGACTTATAAAGAAAGTCTACATCAATCAACACATTCCATCAAAGAACAATAAGAAGTCCAATATGGTGAATATGCTGATTGATGCAATGGGAAAAAGAATGCCAAAATGGTGTAATACATGTAAGATATGGTATTCCATTAATAATCCTCAACAATTGATTAGAAAATGTGATGCCTGTCATGTCCCAACACATCCCACATGTGCTGAAATACAGCAAAAAATAAAAAATAAAGACACAAAGGTATTCTGCTCAACATGCTTAGTCTGGATAGAAAATATAATTAAGTCGAGACTAAATCTGCAAATAGTTGAAGATAAAGAAGAGGAAGAAGAAGAAACAGAAGAAGAAGAAGAAGAAAAAGAAGAAGAAGAGAACAATGAACAGGATATGTGTAAGGATGCAGAAGAAATCATTGATATAACCTATGATGCCATCCAACAACATACTTATGAAGAAATAAATTACCAGATGGAAACAAATAATAGACCCAAGAGACTCTACCCGGACCTACATAATTTTAGGGAAGAGCAAGAACAAGAAAAAATAGAAAAGAAGGATATAGTCTGCAATATGCTGAAAAGAGGGAATTGCAGATTTGGCGAAAGATGCTACTACAAGCATCCAAAGATATGCCATAATTATGAAATATATGGTAAATGTGCGTATTTAGACGGATATGGAGACGAATGCAGAGATCTCCATCCAAAAATATGCAAAAACCTAAAAGAAGGAAAAGGATGCATTTACAACAAAAAATGTCGATATATGCATCCTGCAACCATGAATGAAAGTAAGAAAACTCAGCAAACTGAAAAGAAAAATGAAAGCAAAAAAGAAACAAAAAAAGAAACAAAAAAGCAGGCCGTGTATATACCGCGCTTTGAACCAAGAGCCCCAAGATATGAGGCCTTTCAACCCAAACCTGCACATTTAGAGCCCAACTACAAAGAATGCATCTATAATGCCAGGGGTTGGTGCAGATATGGGGACAGTTGCAGGTATACACACACAAATAAATATGAAGGCGAAAGAGCAAATATAATAGAAAAGTTGGATTTTTTAATGGCAGAATTCCGGGAAATGAAGAAAAGAACATCATATCAGAACAGGAAGGAAGCATGGGAGAATCCACATTATTACCAATATTAAATAATGGGGATGAAACACAAACCATAATAGTAATGAATGCACAGGGTTTAGTCACGAGTAACTCTAAAAGGAAAATAGAGTTCTTAGAAGAACTAACCCAAATTGAAAAAATAGATATATTAAATATAAGTGAAACATGATATTCCCAAGAGACTGGCAGTGATGACCAGATAAAGGGTTTCCAAACTTATAGATCAGACAGAAAAAATAGGAATCAAGGGGGAACCGCAATATATGGAAGAGACATAAATCAAGGAAAAGTATGTGAAAAATACAGCAACACAGAATGTGAATTGATTGCGGTAGAATTTGAATTTGAAAAACTAATGAATATTGTAGTTAACAGACCCCCAAACACTAAGGAGTTTGACATAATAATAGAAAAAATAGATGATATATGTAGAAACCATAAAGACTGGAATATACTCCTATCCGGAGATTTTAACTTTCCTTTCGTGGATTGGAAAGAACGGATAGAAGAAAGTGGTTGTATGTATACATATAAAAAAGATAGTAATAGTAGCGCAGAAGATAAGAGGCAATTTGAAAAGCTTCAAGATATGCTATTAGAACATAATATGCAACAAATAAACCACATTCCAACAAGAAAGGAAAATGTCCTAGATCTAGTATTTGTGAATGAGGTGAATTATGTTAAAGAAATAATAGTGTATAACACGGGAATTTCAGACCACAATGTCATAGAATTGATAGTTCATTCCAAAGCAAGTGATCACAGAATTAATAAAAGCACAAAACTTTGGGAAGGATATGGAAAATATAACTTTTACAGTAAGAATATAAAATGGTCAGAAATAAATGAAGAACTGAATAAAGAATGGAAAAATGTATTTATAAGTGATAATATACAGGTAAATACGGATATACTGTACAAAATACTGGAGAAAATTGTTGAAAAATATGTACCGAAAAAAAACAATAAACAAAAGACGTGCATACCAAGAGACAGAAGGATCTTATTTCAGAAAATTAAAAAGTGGAAGAAAAATCTTGCAAAAGAAAAAAATGTGTGGAAAATGAGGGAAATAAAATGTAAGATAGAAAATGCAGAACAAAAGATTATACAGTCGAAAGAAAATGAAAAAAGGGACTTAGAAGAAAGGACACTTCAAAATATAAAAAGAAACCCAAAAGTACTTTACTCCTATGCAAAAAAGATGAATAAAAGGAGAATAGAAATAGGCCCTCTAAGAATTGAAGGACGGCTAACGAATGAAAAAAAGGAAATATGCAACATATTAGCAGAAAAATATAAGAGTGAGTTCACGCCAAGAATTGCGAATGAGAATAATGAAACAGAAATGAGAGAAGAAAAGGTTGAATATCTAACGGATATAGATATTAATGAAGCAGATATTGTCACGGCTATAAACGAAATTAAAAATGGATCGGCAGCCGGACCAGATGGAGTTCCAGCGATTTTGTTAAAAAAAACTGCAAACACTATCGCGAAGCCACTTGCAATACTGCTAAGACAGAGTATAGATATGAGCGAGATATATGTTAAACATAAATTAGCTTATATAACCCCTATCTTCAAAAGTGGATCAAGACTAGAGGCAAGCAATTATAGACCTGTTAGTCTAACATCACATATTATGAAAGTGTATGAGAGGGTAATAAAAAAGAAAATAATGAACCATTTGGTCAAAAATAATTTGTTTAATATGGGTCAACACGGTTTCGTACCTGGAAAAAGTACACAGACCCAACTGATAGCTCACTATGAAAACATATACAATAATATGATAAATGAAAAAGACACAGATGTGATCTATCTAGATTTTGCAAAAGCCTTTGACAAGGTAGACCATAACATTTTGGAGAAAAAAATGAGAAAGCATAATATTGTGGGAAAGATAGGAAAATGGGTAAAAGAATTCCTGCAAAACAGAAAACAGATAGTGGTTGCAAATGACGAGAAATCAGATGAAGCCCAGGTAATATCTGGTGTGCCCCAAGGTACGGTATTAGCTGCACTGCTATTTGTTATTATGATCTCAGACATAGACTGTGATGTTGAAAACTCCGTAGTGAGAAGTTTCGCCGATGACACAAGAATAAGTAGAGAAATTACTTGTGATGAAGATAGGAACTCACTACAAAGAGATCTAAACAAAATATATGAATGGGCGGAGATAAATAGGATGGTATTTAACTCCGATAAATTCGAATCAATAAATTATGGAAACAGAGAAGGAATGGTGTATGCATACAAGGGACCTAATAATGAGACAATCACAAACAAGGAAGCAATTAAAGACCTTGGTGTAATTTTAAATAGGAATATGTTATGCAACGACCAAATAGCAACACTGTTGGCTAAATGTAAAGCAAAAATGGGAATGTTATTCAGACACTTTAAAACAAGAAAAGCTGAACACATGATTATGCTTTACAAAACTTATGTGCGTAGTACACTCGAGTACTGCAATGTGATATGGTACCCACACTACCAAAAGGATATTGCGCAAATAGAGAGTGTACAAAGGTCCTATACTGCTAGAATAGAAGAGGTTAAGGACCTTGATTACTGGGAAAGACTGCAATTTTTAAAACTATACAGTCTAGAAAGGAGAAGAGAACGCTACATGATAATACAAGCATGGAAGCAAATAGAAGGAATTGCTGAAAACATCATGGAGCTTAAAGTATCAGAAAGAGCAAGCAGAGGTAGATTAATAGTGCCAAAAAGCATTCCAGGTAAACTGAGAAAGGCGCACAGGACATTAATCCACTACGCACCAGCATCGATAATGCAGCGACTATTTAATGTGCTGCCAGCTCATCTAAGAAACATATCAGGAGTGAGCGTAGATGCGTTTAAAAATAAGCTCGATAAATACCTAAGATGCATCCCAGACCATCCAAGACTGGAAGATGCAAAATACACCGGAAGATGTATTAGCAACTCTCTGGTGGATATACGAGGTGCCTCACACTGAGGGACCTGGGGGAACCCAAACAAAAAAAAAAAAAAAAAAAAATAAGGTAAGGCTCTCAATCCTCCTAAATTGCGCACTCTTTTCTCCTTAAAGTCCCAAACTTTAAATCTAGAATTCATCTTACTATTCTTGGGTTTTATACGTTTTATTTTTAACTACATCACTAACAGTGTATATTTTTCAACACATGCTCCCCTCAAAATCATTTTCCAATTCATCACATTCCGTTTGTCAGCTCCTCTAACCAGGATATTATGCTCAACAGTGTACTTCCGTACCTTATCAGGTGTTTAATTTACTTCTGAAACTCTAAGCCATATCTAATATCAACTTCTCAGCATCATTTCTAATTCTAAACTCATGGGTTCCATGAACCTTCTCATAACCATCCCTTCTCTTCCCCTCGGCCCTTCATGACTGCTCCTGTTTTTGGCAACTCATCTGAGGAGTGTATGCTGAAAACATGTTCACACTCTGAATCCCTATTATTATTGGAATCTTTAAATGCCTATCATTCATCCTCTTTACTTTTACCACTTTTTGCTTCCATTTATTAGCTATTATGACCCAAACTCCATTTCTTCCAGCTTATGGTACCCTTTAATAGAGCTTATCGCCATTTCTAAATTTTCTAGTTTTATTCCTTTTCATCTTATCTTCTGCACAGAGTATCTATCCTCTTCCTCTCCATCATATCCGCTATCGATCTCAATCTTCCTGTTAGTGTACAAACATTCTAAGTATCTGCTCTATTCTTCATTTTTTTTTCTTTTTTTTTAAACACTAACTTCTTTGACCGCACTCGTGAACGCTGTGGTGCCCTTCATCCATTTATCAAGCCAGTATGAGGATCCTGACACAGGTTGCTTACGAGGGGACGTCCTAACTGTCCATGAGCTGGACCCCCTAAAATAAGCCATCAGGACTACCAGAAGAAGCACATCCTTCCATAGTTTTTTTTATTAGGTACATATCCCTACATTCCATTTCTGTATGATAGCAATTTATAAATTGTAGCTATATATATATATATATATATATATATATATATATATATATATATATATATATATATATATATACATATATATATAGATATATATATATATATATATATATATACATATGTATATATATATATATATATATATATATATATATATATATATATATATATATATATAAAGATATATATATATATATATATATATATATGTATATATATATATATATATATATATATATATATATTTATATATATATATATATATATATATATATATATATATATATATATATATATATATATATATATCAAATCTATGATTAAATACTAATACCTCACGTCATGATTTTGCTCCCAAATTGGACTCTGTTTTGTAGTGCTGAACCTCATAAAAGCTTTTAACATGCATTTATAAATTATAAGAACATAAAAGCAACATACACCTCATTGCCTTTTGCTAAATATTTATGGCACATTTGTCTTACCGTAAATATCTGATTTATACATCCCCTAACTCCACTAAAACCACCGTCCTGCTAAGATTGCATTCACTGTTAATTTAGTTAAAGATGTAACAGTGTTAAATAGTTGAAGTTAAGCATCTATAGAACTGTGACAAGAAAAATGTCTTTATATATAAGGATAGAAAATGGAGAAAGAAAATTTAAAGAAAAAAATAATCACTCCTGTAGTAACAGAAAATCACATGTGTTTAGTTTTGCAATACAAAATAATTACTCAATTACATAAGGAAATGCAAGTAAGTAAAGTATAAATTAACAGTAATTGATAAAAATTTGATATGCAGATATTTTGTATAAAGTTTAGCGAGTTTTACTACAATGAAATATCCATCATCTATTATCAAGTAATTCGTTAGGCTATCTTCTGCTGTTTTGACTTTTTCATGCCTTTTAATGCTTTTTTATACTTCTCTTACTGTAACATTTGTTACCGGCTCAGAGGTTTCATTATTTCCATTTGTGAGAATATTTCTTATATGACTTTTTAATATTTTTTTTATGGAATTTTCTGCAATTTCCATACCTTCATCTCTTTTGTTGATAATATATCCATTTTAACCATTACAAGCAAACATCTGTTGGCACCCTACTTCAAGTCTCCTTTTCATCAATTTGGTGCTTCTCTTTTCTTTACTGTTTCTTTAATTTTGGTCTTATTGTGTTTACGAATGTCTTGCAATTTTAGTTTATTGGTTTGGATAGTTCTTTTAAGTCTTTTTCATCTTGGTTGAGTTTTGCCATAATTTTACATCATTTTATTATTAGGTTTTTTATCTTTTCTGATAGTTTTTTTTTTATCTTGTCTAGGAACTTTTCCACCAATTTCTTATGCTGTTTCATATAATTTCCCTTTTATATTACTTTTCATTTTTACTTTATTTCATTCCATTTCCTCAAGTACCCGTGAGTACTTTTTTTTTTTTTTTTTTTTTTTTTTTTTTTTGCTAAACTATACTCATCAGGTATTTCCTTTATTATAGGAGCTTTTATCTTCTTAATATTAGTTTTTCTTTTTCTTTCCTTAGATATATACACATTTTAGTTTTCACCATTTTATGATCACTTATCTTTAACTTTGTTAACAATGATACATATTTGATTAAAGTAACCTTTTCACTGAGAATGAAATCTTTTCCGTTTTTTGTTTCTCCTTTTGGGCTTCTACGTGTCCCTTTTCTACGTTTATTTTTTCTAAAAAAAAATAAGTGTTTATGATTCTTATGACTTACTTTAACACTGCAATCGTCCAAAACATATATAAATCTAGTCGTAAGTTTTTTTATGAGTATCTAAAAATCTTCATACAAAGTTTCCATTTACTCGTCTGTATGGGATGTTGTTGGTCAATATGCTTAATTGGTCTTCAGTTTATGCTTCTATTTAGTTTAATAATTAATCCTTCAATCCTATCACTAGTACCATATTACAAAATTCTTTCATGTTACCTGCAAGATTGTTATTAATAATAATAAAAAAAAAAAACTATTCTATCCTCTTTGTTCATTGCATTCCCTCTGAAGCAAAACATATTTCTCTTTTTTAATTCTATGTAAAATTTCACATTTTTTTCTAATTTTACTTAATCCTATCACATCACTATCTATTTATTCCTGATATTCTATTAACATATCAAGTTCTTCCCTAGAAAGGATCCTAATCACTGTATGTTGCAAGGTTTAGTTTCCAATGCATGCCCATCCTAGTCAATACATCTTAGCACACCATACTGTGGGACGTAACTGCCAAAAGCATTGGCCAGTTGCTCCACTTCTGTTAGGGACTGGATGCCTAGACTGGCTTATTTTATGCATGTCTAGAGTTTGGCCAGTTTTCATCATCACACTGGCCACTGCAGATAGGTGATAGTTGCAGATTTTGTTTTAATCGCTCAGAGCAAACTAGTCTAGTATGTGTGGTCCAACTAGCTAGTATAAGTTTGCTGTTGAGGGCAATGTGCAAAAATGTATACCTTTTATGTATATATATATATATATATATATATATATATATATATATATATATATATATATATATATATATAAATATGTATGTATATATATATATGTATATATATATATATATATATATATATATATATATATATATATATATATATATAATTCCAAAATCATTTTAATGTTCTACACAATATGTTTTTTCTTATATTTTTGTAAAAGTATAGTATTTGTTGTATATTTCTTTTCAATACCATCCATATGATTTCATGTCCGATAATGACATTGTTAAAGGATTCTTTTCCTATGCCTTTAATTCTAAACTATTGATTGACTATCTCCATCTTAGTCATTCGTCGATTTTTATATCATTCCTTTTATGATATCAGTAATATTCAAAATTTTTATGATAATTTCTTCAGGTAGTTGTCTCTCATTATGATTAAGTAGATATAACTTTGTTTCGCTTTATATATTCACACCTGATCGAATTTTATTTCTTCTTGCTGGTTTTCTATAAATGTATTCGGCGATGAAATTTCTCCGTCTCTCAAGTTAGACTTGTAGAATGTCAAAGTTGATATGTATATCTATTTCCTCACACACAAACAAGACAGCGACACAAAGTCAAAGGGAGTGTTTGCTAATGGCTCTGCGACATTGCACCCAACTGAATTTTTGAAAAGTATCCGTGGATGGATGATTATATCTATCGGTAGTGTTTGTTTGTATATTCATATCACAAGGTTTTATATTGCTCTTCAATTTACTTGGGTTTGAAATTGTAATTACAATAAATGAAGAATGCAAAGGTGGATATAATAACATATCAACAGCAAAATTTTGACGCAGTTTGAAATATGCAGTCGGATATTAGATGTTTAGTACTACAGTACGATCTACCTTTTCCTTAGCGTGTTCAAGCGTTCGGAATTGAAATCGGCAAAAGTCAAAATATCTGAACGACAAAAATATAAAATTTTAAATACGATAGATATTATTATATATAGGTTTCCCAACTTGCAACCAAGAGGTCCTTGAACATTTTAATTCTTTCCTTGGACAATATGACAGTCCTCACCCTTGATTATATATACACACACACACGCACACACACACACACACACACACACACACATATATATATATATATATATATATATATATATATATATATATATATATATATATATATATATATATATAGATATATATATAGTTAATCGAAGGGTTATGGTGGCTTATAGCATAGTGTTCCATATTGCATCCAACTTCCTTAGGAATCCATCACTTTCCGCAATATGTGAACTGCTTTAAGTAGCACGCTCTTTAGCAAAAGTGCCGTGGCTATATCGCCTTCTATTTTTCAGGGTTCCTTTCCAATTAACTAGGTATGGTCCCGAGTGCTACTATGATTACTGATACCACCTTTATGCATAACTCGTGGCCTTTTCAATTGAATTCGTAATTGTTGTTATATTTCTATTTTTTTCCTTTAAATCAAGATTGCAAGACATTAAAATTAGGATTATATACCGCATTTTACACACGGAAGGAGTATATATATATATATATATATATATATATATATATATATATATATATAAATATACATATATATATATATATATATATATATATATATATATATATATATATATATATATATATTTGTTTGTGTGTGTGTACTTACAGTGTATTTGTCTTACTCCCAGAGTGGATAGCGAGATTTGCTATCCCTGAGCATATTACTTCCAACATGGGTACTACTCTCACATCTCGATTGCAGGCATCATTAGAGAATCTCCTGGACATCACCCTATATCAGATAATCGCTTACAATCCTGCTGCCATCAGAATATTTGAACGTTTTCATCGCACCGTCAAAGCAGTTTTGATGTACCTCAGCAATAACTGCAACTGGTTTACTCAGATTCCCTGGGTCGTCTTAGAGACGCCCTTGATGTCTCAGCAGCTGCTATGGTGTATGTTGACCTGTTGGTCATCCCTGCCATTTTTTTTTTTCATCTACAACCTCCACCAATAATCTCTAGTTGTGGGGAAATTTACTCATTGCCGCCAGACATACAATCCCATGGCGAGGCAATACATATAGTGCTGACAGAACAGCTTTCGGCAATGCACGTTTTCCTTAATAACAACACTAGCAAACCACCGCTAACGCCCCCTTGCAGAGACCCTTTCCTCGTGATTCGTCGTGTGCCGAAGGATTTCTTCCTCAACATTCGTGGCAAAGAATACTGTGTCTCCATCGATTGCCTAAAACTTGGATATCTCCTTGATGACCCAGCTACAGTAAGCTTCTCAAGAACAGTTGGCCCTATTCCACTCGAATACCATTTTTAGTGGTGGAGATATGTACTGCTCGTGTTTCATACACGCTCGTACACTGTAACGGCTTTTCTTTTTTTATCTAAGCACTTCCTCTTCCCTCTGCTGATAGCTCACATTTAATTTTGTTTAAATTTTCCTGACGTTCTTGCTCGCTAGTGCTGGTATTTAGGTTCGATTTCTGTTTAAATATGTTTTGTTGTATTCACCTCGCCTCTCGGCTATTACGTAACTGACGCCCTCCACGGCATATAGTGTATTAGGCTACTATCCATAGCCGATTTTACATCTTAAAAAAAAAATATTATCTATTCCACTATACCTCCAGCCATTTCCACATAGGATGATTTACCACATGAGTACAACACTGACGTTCATATTGCACTTCTCAATGTAAACATCCCATTTTCTGGAAAGAAATATATTTATGAAAAATCTATTTTATCGTAAAAGAAACTTTAACCACGTATAGAAAAAATAGGTGAATATACTATAGATATATTTTCCTATCAATTAAAGAGCAAAAAGATAAGATTAGATAAAGATGTGTTTTCATATGTAATAGATTTGGTATATACACATATTGGCAAAAATATATATTAGGTAAAATAATATTTTGCTAAAGTAATAGAAAGCAATTTACATTAGAAAAAAAAATACACAGTAATACTGATTAACTATTCTTGGTTTTTACAATCAAAGTGAGTTTGATTTTCAAGAAGCTTCTTGAAAATTCATCCCACTAGAGAGAGAGAGAGAGAGAGAGAGAGAGAGAGAGAGAGAGAGAGAGAGAGAGAGAGAGAGAGAGAGAGAGAGAGAGAGATATATTTTGATGTTAGGTATATCTCAGACATTAAGGAAAAAAAAAACTATAAAAAGAACTTTCAATTAAACAGAATATAGCTTGCAAATGTTACTCGCTCATGTCTCTTATGCTTTGTTTTGATACGTTTTGCTCAAGGCAATCTATTAATGTTCACGTGACATATTTATTGGAAATATAAAAGAGAAAAAAATATAATTTGACGTGCATGAAATACTCTCGAGGACGACAAGATATTTTGTTCTCATGAGTTTCTTTTTATATGCCTTTGATCATAGAGGAATCCTATCGCTATTGGAGCTTGGGCACAGAAGACTTTTTGCGGAAGAAGTATTTGTTTCTGTATTTCATGAGACCTGATAAATAACTATTTTTCTTGTAGTTTGAAAATGTTTTATTGTATAATCCCAATAATTCATCGACATCTATTTGTTGGAAATATTTATTTCCAGAGTAATGACTGAGCTTTAGTAAATTAGCTCACAAATAATTGTATATGAATGAGAATCCTGAACCTTTAATTTATATCATAAAAAAAACAATGAAGATATTTTTTTGATATAATTGTGTGCTAATCTCATAAAGGTAATCGATCAATAATTATTTTTATGTAAAGAGTCAGGATAGCAGTGCAGAAAAAAGTAATCCTTAGAACAGTTTCGTTAATAAACATTAGGATAGTAATTAGTCAATGTTCTATTATTATTCCGCTTATTCATACTGTATTCATTCCTCCCAAGTCAATAGTTACTTAACAAAAAGCTTTAAAAAAAATTATCTACAATTTTATAATTGTTTAATGACACCAGATTAAATAAAATAAAGTGATTGTAATCTATCATGTCTCATTGAATCTTGTAGCAAGATAAAAGTATGAAATTTCAGAAACGCAGAACCGATTATAAATCATCAGAAAATTTACAAAAGTTTTTCCACCCTTGGATAAATACTTTAACTTTTGCTAATTATCATATAAATCTCATATAGATACTACAAGAAGCTGTTCATCTCTAATAATCTTGACAAGGGAGCCTTACTGATGACTACCATTGAATGTACCCTTGTGAATTAATGAGATTTTGTTAATTGTCAGCGAGACTCATTTTCCCAGATCATAATTCATTAGCTTTTCAAAAAAATGGATCTCTTATAAGTAGCATGTGTGAAAGACTGCTGTTACATGGATACTTCTAGCTTAGTTTTCTCGGAGAGATACTTTGAAATTGATTTTTTGCTGAAATTACTGCTGTTTTGGTCTCTCCCGACTTACAATATTTTTACTGTTTTGAAAGTAGTTGTACAATTGCAAGGGAAGTAATGGTTGAGTTCATCCTTCGAGATTTATTCGCTGAAATTAAAAGCACAGAATACAGGGAGTCTTAAAGTATTCAGTATTACCATTGAATTGTATTAGATAATAGTTGTTCTGACATAGGTGTGGAAAGCATTATGAAAATTATCCGTATTTACTCTATCGGTTTTAGAGATACCAAATATTATATGGAGAGGGATGACAGTGGTGGTATTTTGGGATGAATGTCCTTTTTCATCGTACATTGACTTTTACTCAGCAGCTAAACATCTCAGCAAATAGTAACAGGTATATTTTCCACTGATTAAGACTACGTAGATTAAATGGGAATTTATCGGACTGTATGTATATCACTCCATGTTAGAAAAATTATTGAAATCCGAGAAGACAATTGAGCCTATATTTAGAGGACAGTATAGAAGACCACACAGCGATGTGATTGCACGATTGCATAGTAATACAGAAACTATTGATGAGAAAATGAGGAGTTAGATTTACGCTATTTATAATAAAAAAAATCAAGTGTGCAATGAAGTTATCCTAAGATGGATGTCGGACTCTGCTGAGAAGTATAAAAAATAATGTACTATATGTCTCTTTGAGTGGGTGATCATTTCTACAGTTTCAGTAGCTCTATATTTTAAACAAATTTGACTTTGAATATTGCGATAAATACGTACGTTATGGGACGGCAAGTTTGAGGTTAAGATCACAAATCAATGTAATTTGAAATGCAGATGCAGTCTAAATTCATCACAAAGAAAAAAATTTCCATGATATATTGTTATTTTATAAAGGGTTGCCAACCTAAACTATCGTTTCAAAGAAAACAAACTAGGTGATTCACGTGATCCTCTTTGTAATATATAGGTATATTTAGCTTCAAAATTCATCCAATATATCTCCATTATAATACTAAATTTCGGGATTTGTAAACGAGTGGCAAAGATTGAGTTCTTTTCACCAACAAAAGGGGTTTTAATGTAATTAAATATTAATGCAAAGCAGTTGATAATACTGAATTCAGTATGTCACGGTAATAAATACTTGAAGCTATTTTCAGGTATAACTACCTCTACCGGCATACTGTTTACGTAAGCATATAACAGTATCAGCGTAATGTTAGGTATTACCTAACACCTACTTATTATATGAATGAATCTAATCTGTTGAACACAGTGGGCGTTAATCTTCTTATTCTCTGACGGAATGTTCTATGGTTCAGAGTAAAGCATAGTTATTTCCTCACAATTTAATGGCACATGATAAATATGTTCATCAAATTTCCAAATTGTTTATATATGCATAAACTGTAGTTATGCTCAATATACTCCAGAGAAATATTTTATATAACTTATCAGGTTTTCATTTCCTTTTATCTTGAGGATACGGCATGGTGTAAAGTGTATCAATAATACCATAGAATATGTAAATCTTATTTATGTGGTTGTAGGGAAAATTGGTGATACTTATATATACATTAATGCATTAATATAGAATAGAATCCCCAGCATTTCAATGCGTGTTTTTGTGACTGCAATCATATTATTAACACTATTTCATGCAGATGTCACTAGGATTCTTTGCTATGTTCCATAGTTACATTCTACGTAAAAGAATAGTTCATACAAGCTGAGTAACATACAACTACTATTTCCTACATCGAGGGTTTCATATATTAAAGTTAGTTATAGACATCCAGTGATTATTGAAATATTACTAAACTTATTATTTCTTGAAACTGTGTTAAGAACAATAATATATATATATATATATATATATATATATATATATATATATATATATACATATATATATATATATATATATATATATATATATATATATTTATTTATTTATATATATATACAATATATATATATATATACATATATAAATATATATATATATATATATACATATATAAATATATATATATATATATATATATATATATATATATATATTCACATATATATATATATATATATATATATATATATATATACATATATATATATATATATATATATATATATATATATATACATATATGTGTGTGTGTATATATATATATATATATATATATATATATATATATATATATATATATATATATATATATATATATATACAGAGAGAGAGAGAGAGAGAGAGAGAGAGAGAGAGAGAGAGAGAGAGAGAGAGAGAGAGAGAGAGAGAGAGAGAGATAAGACTAGTGCATGCTTCTTATTGATACTGTATGGCTTTTAAAATCTTAGGTGTGAATCTACACAGCGAATTTACT
>NC_090726.1:80945117-80947617 GCF_036898095.1 Palaemon carinicauda | reverse complement strand
GTAGAATGAAAGAATTAAAACACTTCTTCAGAATAGATTGATCACCGAAAATCTTGAAAGACTTTTTCAATAAGCCAATTTTTTGTGCAGTGGAAGACGACACAGACCAGTGTTTCTTAAAAGTAAATTTGCCGTCAAGAATCACACCTAAAATCTCAAAAGTGTCATACAAATTTAAAGAAACATTATCAATACTGATATCCGGATATTGAGGAGCCACCGTCCCTGACCTACTTACAATCCTACTTTGAGTTTTGTTAGAATTTAACTTCATAGCCCATAATTTACACCATGCATCAATTTTAGCTAGATCTCTAGTAAGGGATTCACCAACCCCAAATCTATATTCAGGGGATGGAATTGATGCAAAGAGAGTAGCATCATCTGCATATGCTACAAGCTTGTTTTTTAGGCCAAACCACATGTGTATATAGTATGAAAAAGTAGTGGGCCAAGAACACCACCCTGTGGAACACCAGATATCACATTCCTATACTCACTATGGTGCCTATCAACAAGAACTCTTTGAGATCTATTACTTAAAGAATCAATGATAATGCTAAGAAACGACCCACCCACTCCCAACTGTTTGAAAACAAGGGCCTCTTGATTAACACGGTCAAAGGCAACACTAAAATCAAGGCTAATCATACGAACTTCCTGACCACAATCAAGGGATTTCTGCACATCATTGGAGATTGTAAGATAGGCATCACATGCTCCAAGGCCTTTACGAAAACCAAGTTACAAAATATGGAATACATGATTACCTTCAGCAAATCTATTAAGACGTGTTGCCAGAAGACGTTAAAAAACTTTAGATAATATGGGAGTTATGGAAATTGGGAGGTAATCAGTTGGAATTGAGCTACCACAAACATATTTACATAGAGGAGGAACATTACCAATTCTCCAACAAGTGCTAAAAGCTTCTCTTCTTGCTAACTTGCGCAAAATAACAGATAACTTTGAAGCTAAGAAATCTGCAGTCTTTATAAAAAAAAACAAAGGAAAAATACCATTTAGGTGTACACCTCCATAAGCATCAAGGTCCATCAAGAAAGCTTTAATTTCACGAGATCGAAAAGCTAAATTAGTTAGTTTAGCCTCAGGAACACAGGAATGAGGAAGTTCAAGTTTTTCATTACTCTGTTTACTTTCAAAAACATCAGCCAAAAGGGTTGCCTTTTCCTTTGGACAGTGAGTGACTGAGCCATCTGGTTTAAGTAAAGGGGGAACTGCTGTATCTACACCAGAGAGGGCAGATTTATGGGTACACCACCATTTATGTTCCTGAGTTTTACCAGAAATTGTTTCTTTTATGATTAAATTGTATTCCTTTTCAGTTGAGGCTTGAACTCTTTGAGCAAGAGCTCTAAGTTGAGTATAGTTATTACAGGTCAAATCGGACATGTTACCCTTCCAAAGATGATAGGCCTCCTGCTTCTCCAAATAAGCACGTCTACAATCATCATTGAACCACGGTTTGTCCTTCACTTGGTACCTTAGCACACGAAAAGGGATACACCTATTAATTATGTTGACTAGATTCTCATTCAAAGGGACAACAGGATCAACACTACTATATAATTGTGAGCAATTTAAGCACAAAGATGATACAATATTCCATTCCAGTCTGCGTGGGATGTCATATAAATTTTACAAGATCATGATAAATCAGGGACAGGCTGCTCAGTCTTCACTACTAATGATATCAAGGCATGGTCAGATGTCCAGATTGGAGAACCAACCTTACTAATTATAACGTCAGGAGAGTCAGTCTATACGAGGTCCAGTAGATCTCTATTAAGGAATCAGCAACCTTAGATCGATATTCAGGAGATGGAATTGATTAAAAAAGTGTAGCATCATCTGCATTTGCAACAAATTTGTTTTCTAGGCCAAACCACATGTCATGTGAATATAGTACGAACAGTAATGGGCCAAGAACACAACCCTGATGAACTCCAGATAACACCAGATGTCATATACATTCCTATGTTTTATAATTTGTGTCATAGCTATTGTACTAGACTTGTTATTTGTCATTTAAGAGAGAGAGAGAGAGAGAGAGAGAGAGAGAGAGAGAGAGAGAGAGAGAGAGAGAGAGAGAGAGAGAGAGAGAGAGAATAGCACGTTGTTTTAATATGTTGGTTTTTCATTACTCAGCTATCTTGAGTAGCCTTTCATTGTTTGTTTTTATAGATAGGTCAGTGGGTACGGGTTAAGATCAGTAGTTAGTTTATTGTTAGTCAAAGGTTCATTATCTTTAAATGCTTCAAATGTACAATATAAATGATTTTGCATAATTTTTCACATTTAAATAATCTTGCTGCGTATAGACGAAATATTTCAAATACATTGTACCAGACAGACATTTCACTGTTCATTAAACAAAAATATTATGCAAGAACTCGAAGTACAAGCCTTTCCCAAGTACAAAATAGACGGTAAAATGAGAAAGGTCTAGCTAACTCAACAAAAAAACACTATATAGGGA
>NC_090726.1:80920117-80930117 GCF_036898095.1 Palaemon carinicauda | reverse complement strand
AAAATGAAAATTACATTTGACCTATACTGTATCTTCTGCAATGAGACGTTACCATGTGAAAAAAAGAAATCTCACAAAACAGAGTAAATCTATATTCGAAAGCGAAGGTTAGAAGACTATAGAAGAGCAGAGGAACACAATAATAGAAATTCTCTGTTGCGTACATGAGGAAAATATTTATTTGTGTATGAAGCTAGTTATCATCCATTTTGTAGAAGAAAGTATACGATAATACCTGAATATTGGAGAAGTCGAATTAATCAATCAATTGCTGCAGAGATTGATCTAGAAGATACCCATAAATCTGCACTTCATGGTGTTGTTGCTAATGAACGTGTGATTGAAGCAAATAAAGTAATTCAACTTTCATGTCCTAAATTAATACACAGTGTCGAGTTGGAAAAAAAAAAAACATCATTCAAGAATCACAAATACCCAGGAATAAAGAGAATAAACCAAAAATTTAAAATCACTCAGATTTGAATGGCAAAATTCTGTCTGTTAAGTATAATCCTGTAAAGAGTAAACCTTTTTTCTTACTAAACCACAATGAAATAGAAGTTGAAGACGCCATAAGTAAGAAATATAGTCTTTTTACTACTGATTCTATTAAGGAAGCTGCTTTGCTTTTGCTTGGAATAATTGATAAATCATTTAAGGAATAAAAGGAATTTTCATGGCCACCCTATACCAATGATTTAGAAATGACATCACATGTGATACCTAATCAGCTAGGGAAGTTCTTAAGTAGTGAAATAGAAAAAAAAAAACATATATATCACGTCAAATCATGCATATTGTCTTATTCTGTCAGTTTGAAAGGACATATGCCGTGCTGTTACTAATGGGGAGTGGAAAATACTCAAGTTATATTTTGCTCTGTATGATATCAAGATATTTATATTACAGCAAACTACTACCAACACTGTTTCATCGATTTTGTCTCTGTGTGAGCAACAGCTTTGCAATGGAATTACAATCTGCTTAGACACAGCCCTGGAGCAAATATATACAGGATTGAGTAATGATATTGTTAAAGCACCATACAATGTTGTCCTTTATTCTGAATGGGTCCACTTTAATCCTTACATGATGCAGATGCGGGCGTCTGGTTTTATGTAGACATTGTGGATTGCAGTTTTCCTCTCCCAATTCCACTCTCCAGGATATTGACATAATCTGTGAAAGTCTGCCAACATCTGCCTGGTAGCTGCCAACGGATCTGCGATACTTACCCACCCTCACATTATTGTTTGTTGCTGACATTTCATTGCCAATTCTCAGTGCAGATTTCCTTTCACATTTCCAATTCCTGGTCGCTGTAGGTCACCGACGGTTAATCAGGACAGATTTTTACTCCTTAATGCCTCTCCAACCCGCTCCCTATGCCCTCCCTATCCACATCAGCACACTCACTGATGCCTACACACACCTCCTCCCATCGTAAACGAAAAGTTTTTTCGTCTAAACTTCGTAAAATGCCAACGGTTTCCGGGAAACACTGTATTTATCACTATCTCAAGATTATGGGCCCCCAATGTTGCCAGACTCAGACGTCAGGCACCAGATTGTTTGGTACGCACTACAAAATTGAAGAAATGAGCCTTTGACAAAAGGCCTGGGGCCCATGGTCATCACCACTGCACATCATCCTTAAGAAAGATGCCTCTCTGCATCCGTGTGTGGATTACAGGCACCTGAACATGCAGACAGAGCCAGATTACCACACCCTCTCAAACATCGCAGACGTGACATTGTACTTGCACAAAGTGAAGGTTTTTTCCACCCTCGACCTCCTGAATGGGTATTATTATGTTCCCATAACCCATAAGATATCCCCAATACTGCCATCAGTAACGCCATCGGTACATACACCTTCAATTACTCCTGTTTTGGACTTGTTTGATGCTTGGGCCACTTTTCAACGTCTCATGGATAGAATCTTAGGAGACCTCCCCTTCTGTGTATGTTACGTGGACGATATCCTTGTGTTCTCTCCCTCCAAGGATGAACACCTCTGTCATCTATGCATCATGCTTGACCACGCGCAACAGAGTGGTCTTGCCGTTCGGTAATACTAGTGTATCTTTGGTGCCAATCAAGTATTGCTCTTAGGGCACCACAACATTCCTGAAGGAGTCGTCCCCTAACCTGAGAATGTAGAAGCTGTTCAAAACTTCCCCACGCCGTTGACCATCAGTGCACTACAAGAATTTTTGGGCATAATAAACTCTTATCACCATTTCTTGCCAGGCATTGGCGCTCATCTTGCCTAACTCTACACCTCCCAAAAGGGCAAGCCAAAAGTCCCCTTAATGCCCTATCAACCACTGCTGCTCTCACGTTTCCTGTGTAACATACTTCCTTACTTTACTTTACTTTGATGGCTGCTTTTTCGATCCCATACTGCAGGAGAACACTACTCTCTACACGACCTCCACTGTCATTTTACCTTATTCGTTCAGAGTATTTAACATTTCATGTCTCGTATTCTTCATTTACTGTTAAATAGTTACTCTCAAAAGACTCATGAAATAAGAAAGTCTTCAGTTTTCTCTTGAAAGCCTAAATGTCTTCAATCATTTGATTGTTTCGTGGGAGCTTATTATATAGTCTCGGGGCTGCATATTTAAAGGATCTGGAGCCTAGAGTAGACATATATCTAGGTTCCAATAGTTTGAAGCCATCTGTAACTATTCTTGTTTCGACACGTATTTGTTGGCTGCGCAATATGTAGCAATTATCTTAATTTATGTATTTTGGACGCCTGGTTCAGATAACTTGGTGGGTTATTGTACATATTTTAAATTCAATTCTCGCTTTAATCGGCAGCCAGTGTAAATCAATTAGTATAGAGGTGATCCTTTCTCTAGGTGGGACACCTTTTATCAGTCTTGCTCCTCTGTTTATTACGTTTTGTAACTTCTTAAGTTACTCTTTTGGTTAATTGTAGTAGATAGAGTTGCAGTAGCCAATCCTGGTAATAACACAGTTTATCACAGGTTTCTTTACAGAATTTTCGTCAAGGTACTTTTTTATAAACGTAATATTTCTTAGAGGATAGCCAGCAGTTTTTATTACATTATTTATTTGGCCATTCAGAGACAGGGTACAGTCAAGAAGTACACCTAGATATCGGCACCTAGTCATTATTTATGTTCATTTGAAGATCACCTAAGTTTCTCACGCTGTTTTTCTTTCCCACAACCATTAATTGAGTTTTGTTCTCATTTAATTTTATTTGTTTATATGTCATCCATTCTCTAACACTATCAAGGATTCAGTTTAGAGTTTCTGTAGTGTAATGTATATAATTTATGGAGAAGTAAAATTGTGTCATCTGCAAATAGTTTGAACTTCATGCCATGCCTTTGTAGTATTTTCGATAGACCAATAGTATAGATGCAGAATAAGATTGGGCCTAGTACACTCCCCTGGGGTATCCCTCTGTTTAACAGTTCATATGATGAATAAGAGTTTCTAATCTGTACACAGTAATTTCTACCAATTAAGTAGTCTTTTAGGTATTCAAAGGCTTGATCTTCAACGCCGATGGACCGTAGATCATTTAGTAGCAGTTCATGCACAACTGTATCAAAAGTAGCACTAAGATCGAGTAGAATTAAGATATCACATTTATTTTCATCCATCATTTCTAGCATATCATTTACAAGAGAGCAGATGGCTGTCTCCGTAGAGTATAGTTTTCTGTAAGCAGATCGGTTGCCGGGCAAAGCTTTTATTACTTCTAAGTGGCTGACTAGTTGTTCAAGAATTACATATTCAAGCACTTTTGAGATAAAGGATAGATGAGAAATAGGCCTATATGACCTTAATTCCTGGTAGTCCATTGCATTTTTCAGAACTGGTGTGACTATAGCCATTTTCTCAGATTTAGGAAACTTACATTCATCAATGCTTGCATTTGCTATTCTCATTATTTTTTCGGCTAGACTAGCAAAGTCTCTCTCTCCAATTACTTCAGATAATGCCATAGGATCGATTGTGCAGTTTGTTTTCTTTGTTCTCTTGATAATTCTGGTGAGGTCATCTTGTGTTATGTTGCTAAATAATATTAATTTTATCTGTGTGCCGGGTGTATTATTAATCTGATGTTGGGCATTTACAAATGACCTGATTATGTTTTTAATTTGGTTTTTAAAGAATACTAGAAAATTATTTGCTAGTTCCTGGTCATTGTATCCATTAGGTAGCTTCTTTTCTTTAACATTTCCCATTATACCTTTCAGGAGACGATATAACTTATTCATGTCTGTTGCTGCTTGAAGGATCTTTCTCTTATAGTAATCACTTTTTTCCTTCTTAGTAGGTAGTTATATTGATACGCAGTAGTTTTGTATTCTACACAAGTACTTTCAGTTTTTAACCTATTCCACTTTCTTTATTTACGTCTTTTTTCCCTTTTTTTTTCCAAAATCTCTCCATCAAACCAAAGAGATTGGTCTTTTACAGTTATAGTCCTTTCCATCAGTGGGCACATGGTATCATATTCACTTTAACCCACTCTATTATAAGTGGTCATAAGACAGTTAGCACACTTAGCTTCGTCATCATGATCACAGGGAATGTTGATAGCGTCATTTATTTTCTTCGGTAAGAAACTATCCAAGGAAGAATCCGGCTACGCTACCTTCGACCGGGATTTGCTGGCGCTGCACTTGGCTGGCAATCACTTTCGCAAAGGTATGCCTTTTGTCATTCGCCCAGACCACATGCCTCTGGTGCATGCCTTCACTCAACAGTCCAACACCTGGTCCGCCCTTAAACACATCCCTGGAAAAATAAATCCCATTGCCGATACCCTGTCAAGAAACATATTGGTCACCATTCACCTGAGATTGTATTACAATGCCTTTGCAGAAGGCCAATAAAAAGATCAAGAGTACCAAGCATGTAGGACATCTTGCACATGCCTCCACTGGGAGACATCCCATTTGGCGGCTCCATTGCTACCCTCCTCTATAACGTCAATACCGGTAGACCTAGACTGTGGATACCTTGTCCCATCCTCTGACAGGTGTTTGATTTCATTCATTGCCTTTCACATCCCTCATGCCATTCTATTGCACAGCTGCTGAAGACAAAGTTCATCTGGCTCAGCATTGCTAAAGATGCTAAGGATGGGGTTCACACCAGTACTTCATGAAAACATAAAAAATACATTGACACATGGATTCAGGAATGGGAAACTTTCCTTAAACTCAGCGGCGCTTTGCCTACATCCACATTGGTGTTGTAGGTCCCCTAACCACATCCCGAAGACATCGATACTTGTTTATTGTCACTGACCACTTCGCTTGTTGGCCTGAATCCATTCCTAGAGGAAACTGCATATTAATTCCAACTGGGTTAGCACTTCCACCTCTCAAATGTGGATATCAATAGCAAATCCCTGGGTATCACCATTCGTCAAACAACCATACAATGCAGCCAACAGTATGGTTGAACGTTTTCAATGTACCTACAAAGCAGATTTTATGTTCCACTGCAAAGACTTCAACTGGTTCACCAAGATTCCCTCGGTCCTCCTGGTACAAAGGATCAATCCTATAGATGCCCTGGATGTCTCAGCAGAGGACATGTTCTATGGCGACCTGTTGGTCGTCTCTGCTGATTTTTTTCCGTCTGCAACCTCCTCCGACAATCTCCAGCACCTATGTCACATTGTGGGAAAATTTACTCCATGACACCAGACATACAAGCCCCCAGCTAAGCAACAGATACCGATAGATCTTCACTCAACAACGCACATTTTTCTGCTCAAAAGCCATGGCACGACACTGTTAACACCTCCTTTTATAGGCCCTTTCTTCTTGATCCGCCGTACGCTAAAGCATTCCTCTACAACATGCGTTACAACGAAGATTGGGTTTCCATTGATTGTCTATATCCTGCATATATACTCTCAGATGACCTGCCTACAGTATGCCTCTTAAGAGCTGGGTGCCCTATTTAACATAAATGTTTTTTTTTAGCAGGGGAGCCATGTACCACGTGCGTATCACACACTTGTACACTGTAATAGCATTTTTTTTTGTTATATTGTCATTATCACTCTCCCCTCGCACTTCTTACCATATGTCTTTGAATCAATCTGTTTGAGTTTTTGTGGCGTTCTTTCACATATATATATACTCTCAGATGACCTGCCTACAGTATGCCTCTTAAGAGCTGGGTGCCCTATTTAACATAAATGTTTTTTTTAGCAGGGGAGCCATGTACCACGTGCGTATCACACACTCGTACACTGTAATAGCTTTTTTGTTTTTTTTTAATATTGTCATTATCACTCTCCCCTCGCACTTCTTACCATATGTGTTTGAATCAATCTGTTTGAGTTTTTGTGGCGTTCTTTCACTGAAACTGTGGTTATAAAAGCTTGCTGTTTGCTGAAATAAAGTTAGTTGCATTTAGGCCGTCTCTCAGTTACAACCTACCGGTGCATCAGCACATGCTCCTCGTGACACTGAAAAGGATTTCTTACAGGCTGAGAAGAGGGAAAAGGAAGCCAAAATCGCTTTTGTATAAGTAAGAAAAGGACTGACGAACATCGTGCTCACATCAATTTCCTTAATAAAATGCCTATATTGAAACTTACTACACTGGAAAATATAAACATGCAAGTAAGAGTGATCACATCACAAGGCAATGTAATAAAATATGGAAAACAAGGCGATATTGCTTTCCAGATTAGGATTAGACCTGTCTCAACAACTATCCACACCATTTAGCCTTGAGGAACTCATGGCATATTCTCTCAATGCCATCCCCCATGTCAATGGGACCTCAGATGGGTTCATTCTGAAATCCAATAAAGTAGCTCTTTTAAATTATTTGTCAAAAGATGAAGAGCCGTGCAAGTTTGGAAATGATTAATTTTTCTTTTACTATAGAGGGCAATGAAATTCCTCATTTGTTAAAAGATATACCACATTCATTTAAAGAAACTTGCCAGGAATACCAGGCAAACATTGTTACAAAAAAAAATGTCATCCTTTTAATTTACATGTATTAACAAGACTCATCGAAGAGCCACGAAAGAGGACAATTTGGTTCAATTAGAAAGCTAATTCTAGAAGGGGTATACATGACGCCCGCTCTAAAGTTTAAGTTTCTTTTTGGAGAGTGACGAAAATAAAGCTCAGTTGTTCGTAATTATGTTAAAAATTTAGAAAAGCAATGATGCTGCAAGTATACTGAAACGTAAGAACAAAGTCCTCATAGTTGATGGGAAGGCTTATAGTCTGATATCTCATGATGGTCATGTGGTTCAGCAACAGGAAATATCTGCTATCAGGTCATCTCCGGAGGAAACAGACAATAGAACTGTTCTTTACTTAATTCAGGGTTATGATAATAATTTCCCATATGCATTGGTGCAGTGTCCAGGCAGCGATTTTTATTATATATAATTCTACATTATCCCTCTAAGCTAAAGCCAATGACAATGTTGTTTCATACGGGAAGTGGTGAACAGAGGAGGCTCATTAATAGGACCAATCTTGCTGATGGTTTTGCTGAATGATTTTGCACAACTCTCCTTTGAATATATATCTAAACATGCTAAGATTGCACGAATGCCTTTCGAAGCAATGAATGGGTAGCACCATTCAAAAATTTACAGAAAATACCTAAATACCACAATATATTCAAGAAACTTAGTGAAAGATTGGTAGTTGTTACATATTATTATTATTATTATTATTATTATTATTATTATTATTACTTGCTAAGCTGCAACCCTAGTTTGAAAAGCTGGATGCTATAAGCCCAGGGCCCCCAACAGGGAAAATAGCCCAGTAAGGAAAGGAAAGAAGGAAAAATAAAATATACTAAGAATAGCAACAACATTAAATTAATATTTCCTATATAAATTATCAAAACTTTAACAAAACAAGAGGAAGAGAAATAAGATAGAATAGTTCGCCCAAGTATACCCTCAAGCAAGAGAATTCTAACCCAAGACAGTGGAAGACCATGGTACAGAGGTTATGGCACTACCCAAGAATAGAGAACAGTGGTTTGATTTGAGTGTCCTTCTCCTAGAAGAGCTGCTTACCATAGCTAAAGAGTCTCATCCACCCTTACCAAGAGGAAAGTACCTATTGAACAATTACAGTGCAGTAGTTAACCCCTTGGGTGAAGAAGAATTGTTTGGTGATCTCAGTGTTGTCAGGTGTATAAGGACAGAGGAGAATATGTAAAGAATAGGCCAGAATATTCGGTGCTGTGTAAGCAAAAGGAAAATGAACCGTAACCAGAGATATGGATCCAATATAGTACTGTCTGGCCAGTCAAAGGACCCCATAACTCTCTAGCGGTAGTATCTCAACGGGTGGCTGGTGCCCTGCCAACCTACTACCTAATAAATGATAAAGGAACTGGAATGGTCACATGTGTGATTTATGGTTACATAAGGTAAGTAAGAACATGGAGTATTTTGCTCTGCCTCAATGTCGGAGTACATTACTCGTATCGTTTTTCTGGATAATGTATATTTCACTTATACCTTATGTTGTCAAGGATATGCTTAAACTTCATAATTTCCATATGAAATCTAAATACTATGTTATAGAGAGCAAATCATTCAATGTTTTGCCAGATTCAAAGATGTAAACAAATTACCAGCTCAAATGCTTCGAAAAATGGGTGGTGCTAGTAAAGAACAAATAAAAAAAAAGCTACAAAGGTCAACTTTTCAGGACATACTCCACGCAGGCTGTCCCTAATACCGCACATAAAACGTGCAAACTATAGAGCATATCAATGGAAATGGGCACATAAAAAATGACTAATTTACCAATGTTGAATGATCGTGGTAGGATAAGGGATACAGAAACTAGTAGCTTTGGTCATATTTGGTCTGGAAGACCAACTTTTCTAAAGTGTCTTATTGACATTGTTACAGAAATAATAGACGATAAGCAATCGGAAGTTAGGCATGAAGAAAATGGACAACTAGAGGAAGAATGATTATTCTTCTAGTGATTTAGATTACGGCTTACACATTCAGATGCGTGGTTTTTATTTCTTTCTGAAATTCTTTCTTTGAACCCCATAGCCAAATTACTGTTTCGAAAAGCTTCTTTTTTTGTGACTAATAATAGCAGTTTATACTTTATTTATGCTAAAGTGGTATCATCACTGTGAATATAAGAATAATTGTCAAAAAGGTTTAATGACTCTCAATTATTTGGTTACAAAATTATTGAAAATCAAACATTATTTTTGCCTTTGCAAAATGAAAAATTTTGCGTGGTATATAAAAGGTCGTTAATGCTGATAACAGCAATTAGTAACTATTACAACAAGTTTTTGAAGGCCCCTTTGCAATTAGAAATACAGCGAGTTCTATTCTTTTTATTGTTAGTAGCCTCTGCCGGAACATATTTGAATTATTTTATGGATTGTTCGAATATTTACATTTCTTTATGGATTATTGTACTCATTATTGGTTATCTAAATACAAAAGTATTCATTCTAAATCACTTCATAACTTATCAGGTGCTGATACAGGTGTATATTTCAAAATGTAGCTAGTTTTTGAAAGCTTCTCTTTACAGACCGAAAATCAAAAGAGTGCCCACTTTCTTTCAATGTTAACATGTCAAACCTATTAAAAGACACCTTGAAACATTAGTAATTCCAATACGTACCCTACTAGAAAGGTTAACAAGTTCTCATTAGTTGCATATGAAAATTTCTTCTACGGGATTTCTCTTTGGGAATATGTTCAGACCTATTTGTCTTTTATTTTTAATCTTGTATGTTTTCTTCATCATAAAGTTTATTTGAATAATATTGTTTATGAAATATATCTTAATGCATAATTGCTCAGTAAGCATAATATTTCATATTCTTGCACAGCAAACTGAGAATCTACCCTTATTTTCTAGCACTCTAGTGTGGGTTTTTGATTACTTTAGAGTAATATAGTAGAATGTTGGTAATGAATATTTGAGTTACATTACACATGCTT
>NC_090726.1:80912617-80917617 GCF_036898095.1 Palaemon carinicauda | reverse complement strand
TTTATTATGAAAATATATAGTATTCTTATTCTAAAGAGACTGGAGAAAAAGTTTGGTGAAAAGTTGAGAGATGAACAAGTAAGATTCAGAAAAGGTAGAAGTTGCACCGACCAAATTTTAATTTAGAGACATGATGTACAGCAATGCGTACAATATGGAAATGCCCATTTGATAGTGTGCACCGGCCAATTTTGTGGAGAATCCACCGTTATTATGGAATTCTTCATAGATATACAAATTTTATTAAGTTTGTTCCTGGGAAAAGCAATTGCAAAGTTAATATTAATGGAATCATTTCAAATGTCTTTCCAGTAAACTGCGGAGTACTCGAAGGGAATGTGTTGTTACCTATTTTGTCTATCCTCCTCATGAATTTTGTAATGCATAAAACAGTCAGAGATGATAGACAAGGATTGGACTGGATTGGTGATAGGAATTTAGCAGACCTAGAGTATGCTGATGATGCTGTCCTTATTAGCAGAGGATCACAGGATTTACCAGTATACATGAAATATCACATGAGATTGGCCTGAATATAAATAGAAGAAGGACAGAGATGATGGGAACGGAGTATGCAAAGGCAGATAAAATATCATTGGAAGGACAAACGATTAAAGAGGTAGTCTCATTAAAGTATTTGGGAACTATGATCTCTAATACAGGGTCTTTAGAATTAGAGTTTAGTGAAAGACTAAAAAAAAACAAATCATTCAATGGCTAGGTTAAGAAAAATTTGGAAATCAAATCGCCTGAAACTACATATAAAAATCAGACTATATATCAGTTTTGTGAGATCGGTGTTACTCTATGGACATGAGTCATGGCATGACAATGAAACCATCTTCAATATATTTACTATATTTGAGAACGTAGCCTTCATAAGGATAGTGAGAGTTAAATAGCAGGACAGGATTGCAAATGAAACTATAAGAGGGATTTATCGAGTGCACTATGTTGATGAGGGGCAGATGGAGATGGTTTGGGCATGCTCTAAGAACTCCCCAAGATATATTAGTTCACCAAATGTTCAGTTGGGCTCCAGCTGGCACTAAAAGAGTTGGAAGGACCAGGCCTACATGGTTGATGATCATGAAGCTTGAAATAGATGATGAGTGGAGGAGTGCTCAATTAAAAGTGCAAGATAAATACGACTAGCAAAATCTAACTGAAGCCCTTTTCGTCAATAGGCGTAGGGGGAGATTTTATATATATATATATATATATATATATATATATATATATATATATATATATATATATATATATATATATATATATACATACATATATATATATATATATATATATATATATATATATATATATATATATATATATATATATAATATATATAACTATATATATATATATATATATATATATATATATATATATATATATATATATATATATATATATATATATATATATATATATATATATATATATATATATATATATATATATATATATATATATATATATATATATGTATATTTATACAACCGGAATGCATGGGTGAATACATTTATTACGTTAAGCATTATTATTATTATTATTATTATTATTATTATTATTATTATTATTATTATTATTATCACTTGCCGAGCTAAAACTCTAGTTGATAAAGCGGGATGATATAAGCCCGTGGGTTCCAGCAATGAAAGGAAATATGGAACCTAATAAAGTTGGGGAGGAGTAATGAACAATTTAAATAAAATGTTATAAGAGTAGTAACAAAAATGCAATTAGACTCTAATAAAAACTTAAAAGAGTAAGAGGTGATGTAGTAAAGCCAATAATGATAGCTGTTTATAGTGATCCTTGGCTTCCATTATCAGTCATCATTTCTTTCCATAACATTCATAAAAAAATTTAGACTAACATTCCTTTACTTCTATTTCAATTAGCTTTTTCATAAGTAATATCGGACTTCAAAAGGTGCTAAATTTTAAAGGAAAATTACCCTATATAAACTATTTAAATATCAAAAGAGTATAATTGAAGAAGAAAAATATGGGTATTCACATATAAACTTCTAACGGTAAGAAACAGATAAATTTATTATATGGAATGTTCATTAGAAAAACGACAGAATCAATTTATATAGCATTTTTTTTCCATTTATGCTTACTGAATATGAAGAAATTGACTAATTATTATTACCATCATTATTACAAGCTAAGCTATAACCCTAGTTGGAAAAGCAAGATGCTATAAGCCCAATGCCTTCAACAGGGAAAATTTGCCCAGTAAAGAAAGGAAATAAGGAAATAAGTTAACTAAAATAGAAGTAATAAACAATAAAAATAAAATATTTCCAGAACAGTAACAACAGTAAATTAGATCTTTCATATATAAACTATAAGAACTTAAAAAAAAAAAAAAAAACCAAGGGTAAGAGAAATGAGATAGGACAGCGTACCCGAGTACACCCTCAATCAAGAAAACTCTATCCCAAGAAAGTGGAAGGTCATGGTACAGAGGCTATTGTAATACTCAAGAATAGAGAACATTGGTTTGATTTTGGAGTGTCCTTCTCCTAGAAGAGCTGCTTACCATAGCTAAAGAGTCCATTTTACTCTTAGCAAGCCGAAAAAAGCCACTGAACAATTACTGCGCAGTAGTGAACCCCTTGAGAGAAGAAGAACTATTTTGTAATCTCAGTGTTGTCAAGTGGATGAGTACAGAGGAGAATGTCGAAACAATAGTCCAGACTATTTGGTATATGTGTGGGCAAAAACAAAAAAATGAGCCGTAACTAGAGAAAGGGATCAAATGTAGTAATGTCTGGCCAGTCAAAGGACCAAATAACTCTCTAGTGGCAGTATCTGAACGGGTGGCTAGTGCCCTGGCCAACCTACTACTGTTTATTTGATAAATGCACAAGTAAATCCCACACAACCTTTGACTGGTGAATCTCGATTGTATTTTCGTAAATGGCCTTAACGTTAATCACTCTATATACATACACAGAAGGGTCATCACCAAATAAATGTGCTTTATGTTAGTCACTACATATACGTACACTTAAGGGTCATTACCATATCATATAACCTCTACTTACACTATTCTATTCATTCCTAACTATCAATAATACATTTCATCGATACCAAGGCCTGACCTATATAATAAGTAATCAGAGTAATTTACCCAGCAATATATCGACCTTACTTTTATTCAAACTCGGAATATCTGATTAAGTTCAGTGATTGATTTTCTCAACTAAGCTTTCACCATCTCTTCTGTGTATCTCAAACATTTTCATATTATCAAATCTCACTTCCCATACACTGTATTACATAGACTGTTCATGTAGAAAGTTGATTCTTTTGTATTTCCTTTCTATTTAACATCTACATGTCCCATTTATTTCCGCATAGTCATGATATCTGTATACCAAGAGAGGCTTTAATTTTCCATATTGCATTAACCTAAAGCCGGATTTATTTTTGTTTTTTAATTGACAAATTCTCAACTTTTCTATCTTACACAAAAAAAAACTATGTGAAAGTCAACATGACACAACACGGCGACTTCCCAGCACTTGTAGAATAGGAAAGACTTGTACAGTGAATTGAATTTGTATCATATTTTAATTTGATAACTGAAATGTTACGTGATACTAATTTCTGTAGTAGCATTCTTAAAATTTCTTTCTTCGGAGAAACTACAATTTTGAAAAATAAGAATATTTTTAAATTGCATAAAGGTGACCGCTGAATATTATGGGTATAAATTTTTTTTTTTAATTTACACAAAATATTTGTATATTTTTTTCTTGATCCAGTATTTAATAGGTACAGCTGAGAATGGAAAAGGTTAGAAAACTATAATTACATCAATTGTTTAAAAATAGCAGTGAACCCCTGACACCTGGTAGAGCCTAATTTTCAACTTCATCCATAAGTACCTAGGCAATTAATTAAAGGTACTGTTATTTTGTATACGCCAATTCATTTGAGGACCCTTGTGCTGTGTAAGTAACTCGTTATATTTAAAAAAAAAAAAAATTGATTAAGGACGCTGAAAAACAGGGTTTTCAATTAGTTTAATTTTTTTTTTTAACTGGAAATGTAAAAACAGAAAATAAACATTAAATTCTTCTTAGCAAATAAGTATATTAAGTATATAAATTTTAGTTATAGAGTAATTTTTCAGAACATTATAATTAATAAAAATTGTTTAAAAAAAGTCGTATACTTTTTTTTAGGTACCCTTGCACTTTTCTAGGTATTTGGGAAATTAAAGACCTACTTAAAATATTACATCATGTAGTTAGATACTGCTGAATTCCGTTATCTTTACAATAGGAAACAATGCTCAAGTAAAATAAGAGAATACTTCGTTTTGGAAGGAAACCAGAACAAAGAAAGGGGAAAGAAAATATATTACTTTAAGTAAAAATAGATGCAGTAAAAATAGAAAAGACAGAGTCATCTAAAACAAAATATCACAACAGAGGCTCACCCTAAAGTAGAAGGTAAGCTAGGAAACAATGCAGCCCTGAATGTTGTGCATAAAGTTACCATACTAGTAACCGTAAAGATTAAGGCTTAGGATGTCCGATTTTACAATGGAAGTTATTACTTACAGCGAACGTAAAAAATAACAGAGAGAGAGAGAGAGAGAGAGAGAGAGAGAGAGAGAGAGAGAGAGAGAGAGAGAGAGAGAGATTTAGTTTTATAGAATTTCCATCTTAAACTCGCATTTGGAAATATCGGTTATGAGAGCTCATTAGTTATGGCATGTAATATACGAATATTTCAACACTTTAACTGTACTTCTTTTCAATAGTGATGGACGAAACAATAATGTTAAACTAGTTAATGACCTTCATATTAGAATGTTTACAGGAAAATATATCTATCCTTTTCAAAAACAAGATTTAAAGTGTTGCAGCGACTATTAGGCTTCCATTTCTCTAAAAACACTTAAGGACAGAGAAAAATCGTAATTTCTCAATTGACCAGTGGCACTGGATAGCTTTATAAGGGAAA
>NC_090726.1:80900492-80912117 GCF_036898095.1 Palaemon carinicauda | reverse complement strand
TCGTGGTATGTATAATATCATAATTTTGTCTCCCAGACACTGAACCATTGTATAATACACACACTCACACACACATAATTATATATATATATACATATATATATACATATATATATATATATATATATATACATACATATATATATATATATATATATTTATATATATACATATATATGATATGTATATATGCATATATATATATATATATGTATATATATATATGTATATATATGCATATATATATGTGTATATATATGTTTATATGAATATATGTATATATATATATATATATATTTATATCCATATATATATATATATATATATATCCATATATTATATATATATATATATATTCATATATATATGTATATATATATATATATATATATTTATATATATATATATGTATATATATATATATATATATGTATATATATATATATATATATATGTATATAAATATGTATATATATATGTATTTATGTATATATATATATATATATATTTATATAAATAAATATATATATATATATATATATATTCATATATTATATATATATATATATATATATTCAGCCTTTTATGGTCATTTCCATTGCGTAATTTATTGCATAGTTACTTGACAAAAAAAAATGTGCATATATGCATACTCGAGAGCACACCAAGGATTGTAGTTTGGCTTGTTTAGAATATCGTGTATGTGAGTTTGTCAGTATGTATATAATTGTAGTATACTTTTATTAAATACTGATTGAAAGGGCCTTCCTCTCTATCTTCAAAGATGTTGAGCAAAATGAAAATCAACTTTACATTTGCCTTTTTTATCGTGAATTTTGTTATTGTTTTACTCTGGTACTCACGAAAAATATAATCATAGATAAGCACCCTCTAGTGGTTCAGCCTATGTTTAAGAATACATGAATAATTTCTCGTACAAATATTTTCTGTATGTAGAAAAATTTACAATGCCTCAAATACTGCAGGGAAGGGGATTGTTCGTATTTTCACATGGTATATGGTATAATGTATAATGTAAAAATGTAAACGCAGATTTACTTTACCAAAAAGAAAGTAAAACATGAAATAAAATAAAATATCCTTGTTTCGGTTACAATTGTTCAATATATGATGTGAACATATAATGATTTCATGGATGTTATTATATGAAATATATTCAGTTTTCCATTGTCGTTGTTTTTTGTTGTAGCGTTAATTATTAAGGAGTTATTAAGAAAATGTAGGCATATACTGTATATATATATATATATATATATATATCCAAATAAGATATATATATTTTGATATATTAATGTCTGGATTCTCTTAACGACCTCGGGATCAGAGCCCCTGGCGAAATCTCACAAAGACAAGAGCTTGGCTCCGGCCGGGAATCGAACCCTGGTCGGCAAGCTTATAAAGACAGTGACTAACCCATTCGGCTATATAAGCTTGCCGACCAGGGTTCGATTCCCGGCCGGAGCCAAGCTCTTGTCTTTGTGAGATTTCGCCTGGGGCTCTGATCCCGAGGTCGTTAAGAGAATCCAGACATTAATATATCAAAATATATATGGCTTATTTAAATATGAAAAACACGTAAAAATGTGCAAAATTGATCATATATATATATATATATATATACATACATATATATATATATATATACATGAATATATATATATATATATATATAAATATATTCATGTATATATATATATATATATGTATATATTTATATATATATATGTGTGTGTATATATATATATATATACATATATATATATATATATATGCATATAATCATTTATATATATATATACATACATATATATATATATATATATACTGTATATATACATATATGTATATATATACATATATATATATATATATGTGTGTGTGTGTATACATATATGTATATATTTATATATATATATATATATATATGTATATATATGTATATATATATATATATATGTGTGTGTGTGTGTCTGTATATATATATATATATATCTATATCTATATATATATATATATATATATACTGTATATGTTGAACCATATGGCTCAGTCTGTGTTTGAGTTTGCATAGATACACTTCGAGATGAAAATATTCATCGTACATCTTTTTAGACTAAGAAAGAAACATTTAAGTTTTCTTACGACGATATTATTTCATTCATGTTCTCTATAGGAAATCTATTCAACATTTTAATTTAGACTTCAGTTTATTACTCTCTTTATTCCTTAGCTAGGTGTGATACAAAGCATAACTATAAATAAGTAAAACTTTATAGAATTTATTCTCACTAATGACATTTATATATAAATCATTGCATAACCGTGAAAGAACCATTATTTCTACAAAATATGTATAGATAAAAAAATGATCCTCAAACATACATCAAATATTATTCATTAGTATTCAAGAAAAACTTCTATGTTTTTCTCAAAGAAATTCATGCTAATCATGCAATTATTATAATTTTTTAGCATCGGTATAAAGAACAAAACTAAAATCTCCTCTCTGTTATAGTTTTAACGTACCGAAGCGCGCAGGATACCTTTTGCCCAAGAGTGCCCCTTAACAAACTGAGCTAAAGCATTTTAATTCATATTGTTTGAAGACCCTCCAAATGCGCGAAATGGTTAACAGCGCAAAGTTAGGCTGAGCTGAAAAATAGATCAAGCTTTGCAGGGACCATTGAAGAGGGTTGAAGAAGTAAGATCCTATGGCAGGTTTAAGAAGCTAAAACACAAGAATTGCTAGACCAAAGGAGGGGATCTTAGAGAAATAATGGCAATACAAGTGAACAAGAGAATAAACAAATATGCAAAAACACTACGTGATAAGAAACTCCTTGCCAAACTCAATGAAGATATCATAGCACAAGACCTGAAATGTGACCCTGCCTGGTAGGTGTTATTGTATAACTGTAAAGATGGTACAGGTGCAGGTGCAAGAGATATCACAGGAACACTGCAAGAAAGCATATGCAATTGCTTTCTCAGAACTAGTTTTCTATATGATTGAGATGGAAAACATAATTGACCGTAGAGATTCACTCATTTTAAAAAGCTTGATGCCTTGATCATGCTTTACAAGCAGAAACTGGAATAGCTTCGTGTTGAATCACCTGATATGGATGATACTTAACTTGAGGACAGTTGCCTTCACACATTTTCAAGCTATAAGCCCATTTCAAAGGGAGAGGTGATATGCTGGTTTTCAAAAATGATGTAGGCTCAATAATCTCTAAAGTATCTGAACGTGGTGAAGTGATCAATCTAATGAAAGTTGCTTAGGCAATAAGGTGAGGCATTCTCCGTCATAATTGGAATGAATATAGCACTTTTCACAACATAGGCCTACAATAAGCTGTACCACCATCACTGCTACAATTTGTATGCATAATAGAACATAGAACAAACATCGTCTCAAATCCAGTATGCAGTATAAAGATCTGACCATTCTACATCATAACTCATAAAGTACAACTACTTTGTAAAGTACAAAGGAGAGAATGTCCACGGGTATACCAAGGACCGTGAAACACCTTCTACTGTCCACATGGACATGTATGATATCGTACAGATAAGGGAGATACATATCAATGAAATGCACATCATGGAACAGGTTCCTAGAATATCAGCACAGCTAGGAGACGCAGTTGTTTTACAGTACGTTGAAGAGGGAGTCATCTGCTCCTCAGTATTGATAATGCAGTTGTTTACAACCACAGCAATGGACAACATATGTCATAATCCGACAGTGACCACAGCTGAAACATCATTTTAAAGTACATGTTTGTCAATTTTCAAACACCTAAGCACTGAAAATACTGGTGATGAATGCGAGCCTCTCAAATTGGATTCAGAAATGAAAGTTAAGAAAGTTCCAGAGCTTCCAGAAGTATGTTCAATACTCAACCAGTTTACATTATGCTAAACCCCAGTCTTTCTACAGTAGCAAGCCAATCCTTACCAGTACCACAGTCGATCTTGTCACACTTAAAAAGAATAGTCTTGGTTGAAGGAAATTTTCTATAAAGCAGTGATCAAAGTTTACGGAAGAGCAATTGGGTTGATAAAAGATGTGGATGTTCAACTATCTTATACGACGAAGTTTATGCAGAACTAATAAAAAGGTTTTTTCAAACAGTATAAAACATTAAAAGCAAATGAAAAAAATCGACAGAAAACAGAAAATATAACTATATTCATTATTTAACAAACATTTACAGCATTACACAAAATCCACCGAATGCTCACGGCATACTTAAGCTAAAGGGTAATATACATATGTTCTTACGAAGAAGTAGGCCGAGTTGGCGTACCAACTTCTATGCAGCGAGGGATAGACAGATGGCATTGCTCAGTTTCAGTTATCAAAGGTTGAAATGTAAGGTCAGAGCTTCTGATGATGAAGAGAGGAAATCCTTGAACCATTAGCAACACAATGAAGTCTCTGGAAGCATTGCCCGCATGTTATCATGAGGAAGCTAATACTCAAATATTTCTGCATCAACGAATGACAGAAAATGTATTATCTTTAAAGCCTCTGGCATGCATATGCTAGTCATAGTATTATCAGTACTGTCATCCTCACAGGAAATAGGTCTTGAGAAAATGTGGATTTACTTTGGTTAAGGAGCCAAGATTTAATAGATTCCATTTCATGGTGTAATTTCTTCAACAGGGCTTGAAAAAGCTAGAGGGATCTTATACTTTCACTTGATGTGATACCTTGTCCACCTTCCATGTGAAACGGAAGATATCTGCATGGCAGACTTGGAATGTATATGATAATGTTTCTAAAACATTCACTAATCGCAGCAAGCATCCAACACTGATTTGTGATCTTGACCAGCAGATTCTGGGGATATTGGTTATCCTCTTGTACAACAGATCAAGCGCAGGTACTAGTGTTGATGAAGCAAGGCTATACAACTAGATTCCACCAACATAAGAAACCCTGAGATAACCGGCAAGGTATGTGACCTATCAGACTGGGATCATTTAGGGCTAAGTAACCATCACCAATAAAGACATGAACAGTACGGGTGAATGATGATGAATAAAGGAAGGAGAGACTTTACTAATATGTTAGACAATAGAACACTCTCTTGTGGCGAGGTCTTGGGAACTGCCAAAGTGTTCTTGAAGAAACACTGCAAATGAAGAAAACACAGAAAGACCTTGAAAAATATATATTACTTTGCTTTAAAAGCAATAAAATATTGAAAAATCTGTGTCATTTTACGTCATAAACTTCACAATCTTCGCAAGTAGGCTTCAAAACGTATGAAACCATATCTAGATCATGCTAAATTGACAACTACAATTACTTCTAAGCAAAAGTTCCACTTTGGGTGACTAATTTGCCAGCCATCTTTAAAATAGCCGTCATCTTGGATTTTCAATTGGTGATTCAGCCATATTCGATTTGTATCACTTAGAGAACAATCGTGTCAAAGTTTGGCTTGTATCATTATATACATTATTTCTCTCAAAAATTGCTATTATATCCTATAATAATATTGATAGGAAATAAGCAACGAGAGTGAGTGCCGCCACTGACTTGCGATGGCGAGACAGGAATGAATTGTAAATGATGGAAATGATGAAATACTATTTAGAGAAATTGTAATATCATACTTGTATAATGAGTTCTTTGAACAGTTTTAGAAGAGAGCAGATAGAGCAAAAATCTACAATAAGTGATAACTGCTGATGCAAATCTGCGAAATTAGGAAGTAAGTATTTAACGGAAAGATAGGCAAATAATGAGGTAATACAATTGAAAGTTAATTTTTGCTTTTAGTAACGTTTGATCGAATGAAGATTAGGAAGCAAATAATAAGGTAATAAAATTGAAAGTTAATTCTTGCTTATAGTAATGTTTGATGGAATGAAGATTAAGAGGCTATGTGAGAGAAATTTTTGTTAGTTTTTTCTTTTTTTATAGAGGTATGTAAATAAGAGGTACTTTGTATTATATATAACTATTACATTACTCAATATACCTGGACAGAAAGGAGTTGAAGAAAACATGAGACACAGAAAAGTTTTTCCGGTAATATTTCTTAAACCAATATTATAATAATCATTTGTGATATTTTATAGTATTTCACGTAGTATGATACAAAGATTATGAGATAGCATAATGGATATGCATAGTGGAACTTGATATAGTGTAATAGTTGATGGTAGTTTTTCAGATGCTTTGGACGTCAAAACTGAAGCTCTACAATATGGAATACTGTCCCCTCTACTATTCATTTTGGTAATTGATTATATTATGAACTAGGTAATATAAAGAATAAACAATGGCATTCAGCGAAAAAGGGGACAAAAGATCAAATGAACTTAAATAGGCTGATGATATAGTTGTAATTGCCTCTACGATGGCTGAAATGCAGGAAATGATTGATATGTTAAAACTGGAAATGAGAATGGTTGGTTTGGTGATCAACCAGAGAAAGGCTGAGGTCATGCAGATTCAGAGCGGTGTTCAGACGAAGTGCTTTATCGAAAGAGTATTATATTACCCAACTCAAACTCTTTCTAATATTGAGAATCATTATTACCAGCAATTAATCACTTATTACAGAGCTCAAGGAAAAAATAAGGAGGGATGAACAGGACCTGAACATGGTAAAAATTGTTTGAAGGTCAAAAACAAAACGTGCACATCACTTGTAACATCGATATTAAAATTTTGGGCATAAGTTGCAGCACAACACTGCAATAAATGATGCCAAATTTCTTGGCTTTGAGAATAAAGCATTAAGAATGATTTTTGGATGCAAATAGTAGCAGCATATAACAAATGGGACAGGGGTGCCCAATGTGATCAGTATACATAGATTATCATGATGGAGATGGATGGGGCATATTTTAAGAAGGAAAGGTGAGTTAGTCTAGGGTATACCTGAATGGAAGGCACTGGTTAGGAGAGGACGTGGTAGACCAAGAGATACGTGACCTCTGACAAAGCGAAGGGAGGCAGGATCTGAGAATAGGGATAAGATTTGAGAGATGTCACCTGAAACACATATGCCGTGAATTCGTTTATGCACTACGCAGCACGTGGTTGCCAGAGGATTAAGATAAGATGAGCTATTTCATGCATATTGAAATATGACTGATTTCTTATAAATGTTTATAGATACATAGTAAAATAAATATTATAATGAATAGAACATTTTGAAAGGTCAGACGTAGATACAAGTTTATGAGAGGAAGGGAAAGGCTGTCATTGAAAGTTTATTAATAAAAGAAAATCATACACTGAAATTATAAAGAAAATGGAGGGTTGCTGTGATGAGAGCTAATACGTTACTAACATGTGGATAGAAACCATAAACTTTTTACATGTATATATAGTGATTCTGGTTTATCGAATAATATAAGGAAAATATCAAACAGAGAAGAGTAGGGAATGTCAACCAAATGATTAGGTAAAGAATAACCTAAAAAAATAATGAGAATAATTAAGAAATTATTTTCCACAATTTAATAATGAGAGCGAAGTCTGATGTCGAGTATAAGATGTATATTAATCTAAGAACCAAGGAAGATCTGATAAAACATAGAGAAATTAGAGATTAAATGAGTGGTTAGCAGTGTTTCATCTGATTTGATCTTTATGGAACTTAGAAAACATTTGGTTGGAGTAAGAACGATGATATCATTGATTATTTGTAAGATTTCAGTGTTTATTGACTTTTTTTTTTTTTTTTTTTTTTTTTTGAATTAGATGGAATCTATTTTGATGAATATCAAGTATGAAGACTGGAGTATATAAATTCTATTAATTTTTGCATAACGAAAATCGACATATCATACTTGTATATATATACATATACATATATATATATATATATATATAAATATATATATATATATATATATATATATATGTATATACATATATAAAAGTTATAAGTAAGTGATTGGCATTTTAGCGTTTTCTTGAACATTCAACTTGAGTTAAAATTGAATTGGTAATAGAGTAATTATATAAAGCAGCATGCATATAAAAAATAGTAATGAAAATACTACATAATAACAGCCAAACCAATAATAACATCCATTTACTATCAAATATTTCAAATTCAAAATTTGTTACGAAGCGTTACTGTAACAAGCTATAACAATGCAACCGAAACTATGTATTTCCATTTGTACCCCTGGAAGATTCATTTCACTCGCTGTCACCCTTGAGAAAATCAGTGTGGGCCCTGTACGGCATTTTCTAAAATAGAATTATTCAGAGAATATTGGTGAAATGCCGAGATTAAAACCTATATAAAACTTACGAAATATATATTTTTAAACACTGTAACTGCAATAACTGATACTTAAGAAACACAGCTAGTTACATGGGTATATATATATATATATATATATATATACATATATATATATATTAGGCCAGTCATTCTACGTCATTTTTGGGTCGAACCCACCACAAAATTGCAATAGTAATGAAACATGCATTTTTCAATGTCAAATTTAGTGGAGAATGACATACTAAAAATCAAGGAAAATCGAGGCATTGGAACATTTCCAAATTTTGCAATCATTAAGAGAAGGTTTGAAGAAAAATAATCTGCATAAAATTTTCAGTGTATATTCTAGAGTCTAGACAAACAACTGTATACATGTTACATTACGACACCGGCATTCACCTTAGCTAAATTAGATGACCATGACCAAGGATCAAGAGTTGAATGAACTGAGAGTCAAGTCTAATCATGTTGCCAAGACATCTCCATGTACCAGACCACACTGACAAATGTTTATTCATCTTCAGGACCAGCAAGAGCGCATTCTTCTTCTGGATCACTTTCTGGTTCTGGCAAGTTCACATTAGAACAGTGAAGTCCTTTGCATTCCCTGCAGGCGGAAGAGCATTCCACGTTGTACTTGCGACAGCTGCATCGTCGGGTGCTGCAGTCTGTATTGCAGCCACAGTGGATGGCATCTAGCAGGTAATCTGGAGCAGGCTTCATCTCGGTCATAACGGGAACCATTCTCTCGTCACGGATAGCCCATCCCCAACCATTGGCATCCATGCCAACTCCTTGCCACTGCTGAACCTGAACATACACCCGTAGGCAATGTTGCTTTGCAGATGCTGATATAGGGGGCAGGGTACGAGGCTCAACTCTGACAGTGCTTGTTGAAACCTTCTGGCAGAAGCGCTGAAGCCTTAGTATGTCCAGTGATTCCCCGGGCTGGCCATTGTACAAGCAAACCACGGCATTCTCTCCAGCTGTCATGACATCCTCTTTCGACGCTCCAGGAGTGTTGAACGTTGCCAAAAGCCCAGAGAAATACGCACTGGAGTTCAGCTTCTTTAAAGCTGCTGATTGGCCAATGGAGTACAGTCTTGACGTGGTATCACAACCCAGGAGTCCATGTGCCACAAGGAGCTTGTCACACACATGGCGTCCAAGTGCTTTTGCACTTGCTCGATATTCCAACATCTTGCTTGCCTCCTTGACGTCAGCTTAGGCTCAGGTCGGAAGAACAGGTTGTGTGATGTGGGCCCTGCACGACTACATAGGAGAACAAGAAGATTGGTGTCATCGCCAACTACCACGGTGTCCTTGGTGTTTGCACATGCAATGGCTGTTTCCACTATGAGGACATCTGCATCTGCCCTGGCATGAAGAACATCGTTGTGCTGCCGTTGAAGGTCATCACTCAGTAGATTGATGAAGCTTTGTTTATTTGTTTGGTTGGCGAGGAAGTCATCTTTCTTCATAGTACATACCATGTCCTTTGTGAAGTTGACAAGGGGACTGCTGTGAGATCGAACGCGCCTGCTGTGCGCTACATCTTTGGTGGAGGGTGCGCTCACATATCCATCAAACACTATGACAGCTTTACCATACCTGTCTCCAACATATCGTATGTAGTGACTGGAGATTCCTTCATAGGTCTCGCCAAAATTCCAAGGAATTCTGTGTAGCAATGCCCCACCATCCAGAACATATTGCACATTCTGTGGCAGCACTGTGTTGCGAACGGCAAGGGGGAGTTGTTTCCAAATGGCCTCGGCTAGCCATGGCTTGTCGGCCTCAAGCAGGATATCAATGGTCTGAAACAGTGCTGGTGGGTAACTGCATAGTTCGTACTTGAAGACATCAGTGAGGTCATCACAGCGTGATCCTGCCGTACTCAGACGTTGGAACAACAGTTGTGGATCTATCAGAACAGATTCTTTGCCATTTTTCACTGATGAACGTGTGTCTAAAGTCACAACCTGATTTTTTTTCTTGAACGTGTGATCAAGAACCTTTTTGCCAACCATTCCATCTAAGATCTTCCTGCCCACTGACGCTGCTTGGTCAGCATTGACCGAATCTCCAGCTGTGATGCAGTGTCAATGCTTTGCAGATTTGGATCGTTTCCAAAGGGATCCTTTGATGACAGGTAGCCAATGAGTTTGTGCGTGTCATCTGTGTCCCGTGCTTGTCGAGCTGCTCTTTGTTCTTTGTGCTGGTCACCGGTCCCATACGGCACTGATGTGTAGTCTTGCAAGGCCATGTTGACCTCTGCACATATGGGGGTGGACAGCAGCCACGTGATCCTTTGCGACTCGCTCATGCCATGGCCCCTTGTCAGTCCCCCTGTGGTTTTCACACTTCTCATGAGCACTTGCTCGATCAGAAGATCTGTGGACAAGCCGGCCCAGTACCGATCTGAGCGCCGCACTACGTGATATCCATTCTGGAACTGGTGGTGGACCTCGAGGTGCTGAATAGACAGTTGTGCCAGTCGCTGCAGGTAGACGTAAATAGATTTGGTGTAGAGATGGTGGTCTGCAGCTGCCAGGTAGGGCAACATGTCGTGCAAAGCGTGCACGTGCAGACGCCAGTCACCAGTGCGTTCCGACCTCAGGAATGTCCTCAATATGTCAATCATGTCCATGTATTGCAGCCATAGCTGTGTAGTACGTAGATCCTTCATCGATTGTCGGGCAACATTCATGATGTCACGAACAGAGTCCAGAACCGGGGCTGAAAGGATATCTTCAGTAGAACACTCACCCTTCATCAATGAATCATACAGGTCTCGCAGCTCACACAGGTCAATTGGTCCAGCTCCCACACTTGCGACCCTGACTCGGTATCATGTGGATCTATGGCTGCCTGTGCATCATCTATGATTTGCATTATCTTGTCGTCAATTGGTTTGTCATCTTCTACAATACCCTGAGGACCATCATTCTTAGCCTGCGAACAAGTAGGCACTAGCGTACCAAGTATCCTTTCTGCGAGGAGAGTGTTCAGTGCTGCATCAACCAAGAGATGCCCACGGATAGCTCGGTCATATGCCTTGCCAGACAGCATGTGCATTACAGTGTTCTCGGCATACACCAGTTCCAGAACAGAGCGCAGTCCAGATCCTGACATGATATTTCCAATACTCCCCAAGAAGCTCATCAACGTGTGGAAGCCCCCCATGCGCAGTACAATCTTACGCAAGTCACTGCCCTCCGATTAACTTTTGATGATGGTAAGCGCCTTCCACCAAAGTGGTTGGTCAAATGTGATGATGACCTTTGCGTTGTACTGTTTGGCGTGCTCAGATAGAAATGTCAATGTT
>NC_090726.1:80876926-80889426 GCF_036898095.1 Palaemon carinicauda | reverse complement strand
TTAAATATTTCATTTTCCATGTATTATGAATTTTTGGATTAACATAGTAAATCCGGGTTCTTGGTTTCCAACAGACTTACTAATCTTATTACATTTGTTATTGTACTTAAGTAATGTTTTTGTTATCTTCGACAGAAGTTACTATTAAAAAGAAAGTAACTATTTTTTATCGGACTAAACCAAATTCATGAAAATACCGAAGACCCAACAAATGATCTCTAAAGTCAAATAAATAAACCTATAGGTACCATCAATTGTAATGGCAAAACTTTTAAGGTTAGTAAGTGTCTTATAAAGTATGAAACTGGCTGCGTTTTACAAAAGCATGAATTTCTATATCAAAAGCGCGGCAAATGTTGTTGATATATTGCTATCAAAAGTGCGCCAGAAATTTAAAACAAAAGGTCGTTTTATCACTCGCCTAAGATTGCGCTTGTTCGTGCGTTCATTAACGATAGCTCACCTCTTCCGTTGGGTCAGTCCTTTGAGTCCTTAATAAAAATAACTTTATATGATCATATATTTTCCATATTAGAACAAATATATGTTTCCATAAAAATAAACAGTTTATATAATAGAATTTTCGTCATACACCTCGATTTTCTTTACAATTTTTCATTTGTTCTGGATTTGTTAATGAAAATTTTCATAAAATTTTCTGCCTATTTCTCCGGATATATATTGGTTGTACCCACTCGTTCCTTTTTTATTCAGGCTTCCTCATGGTTGCAGGCTTACTGATACCCCTTGTCCTTATGTTATATAAATATTACTCTGGTGCTTCACAAAGAATACATATATCGATAGATGGGATGTTAAAAAAAGCCTCATTAAAATTAGGTTGAAATAATTCCGTAGCAATGGTTGAACACTTGGTATGTGAGGGGATTTCAGCCCGAAGCACAGGAGGATATCTTGAGTTTAGTGATATATAATTGTCAACAAGATAGTTCGCAAAATGTGTACATCTATCATACTGAGTTGCATCTGCCATAAGCTCCTCCACAAAGCAATCTTGAACCTCCTTTGGGTCAATAGAATGCAATACAAACGATGGTTTTAACAACTGGTTAACTTCACACTAAACGAAACATAATGAAACAGCGAGTCAAATAATAGTAATTTTGGCACACATTTGTAAGTGCATTAACCCTAGAACCCCATTGCAGGAAAAATTTTTTCCCGGGGGCATATGGGTGACACGGGATTCACCCACTCGAAGACAAAGGAGCTCACTCTCCTTTCCAATGCAATCATGTCCTACCAAGACAATGTGACAGGCGGGTGGGCTGTCCTGCTCCATGGCTGGAATTTTCCACAGAAGGGGAAAGTTTGTGATTTAGGGAGATTTATACCCTGCATACAAGTATACATAGAGACAAATTAAGTTTACATATCATCATTCTAAAGTTTAAGAGTTACTCTTTCAATGTAGAGTTTGTAATAAACCTGTTTTGAAGTTAAGCCTGTTTTTATTTATTTTCCAAAAAAAGGATAAAACTTTCCCAGCGAGTTAGGGAGATTTCCACCCTGTGTACAGGGTCTACATAGAGCACAAATCCATTTTATGTATCAGCATCCTAAAGTTTAAGAGTTACTCTTTCAATGTTTATCTTGTAATAAATCTGTTTTGAAGTTAAGCATTTTTTTTCTAAAAAAGGGTCAAATTCTCCCAGCGATGTGGTTAACGTCCATCAAAAACCACGATAGGGTTCTAGGGTTAAGAGTGAGTTTCGAACTCCTCAGTTTATTCGAATCTGCGCTTTTGCAGGGCACCCAAACCTGAATATGTTTATGCTAATACAAAAATTCACAAGCGCTTAGTTGACCCTCCATTAAGACCTATCATCTCACTACTCGGCACTGTTACATATGAGGTATCAAAACAGATGATTAGTATAATTAGGAATGCATCCAAAAAAGATGGAATCGATGAGTTTACAAGCCTTTTGCAAAACATAACACTGCTCCTGAGGATACTCAGCCCCCCCCCCCCCCCCCCCCTTCTAATCTAGAACCGTATTTAGAACTCTGCACGACAAATATACCTTTTAGAAGTATTAATGTTGACTTTTACTTACAATTTGTAACTTGTAGAATAAGTTGTTTGAAAATAGCCCTCTTTAAAAACCGTTTGTGTATATTCAATAAGTAGACAATTGTTACATCGTTATTAATAATGAAAATTCTATCCTTATGTTGAAATCTAAGTTTGAAAAAGAATCAGTAATAAAATTTGCTTACGGAAGGGATAAAAATAATTCTTAGTTTTTCCTTGATGTTCTGGTTACCATGTCTGAAGGTGCAGTAAGAACCCATGTTTATGTCAAGTCCAGTAACCTTGGCGAATGTAACAAGTGTAATAGCATTAGTCTCTATAAATACAAATAAAAAGAAATAATCAAAAGATTATGCACAGAGGATATCAAAGTTGTAGCCATTGTGAGTCCTTTCATAATGAAATTGAAAGAATTAAACAAATGTTAACTAGCAATAAATTTCCTATGCAAAAAATTGATACTATTGTTGAGGAACATCTTGAAAAATTGCTCATGAATTAGTCGATGCCAACTAAAAAACAAAACAAAACTGACTCCTATTTTTAAGGTCAGATGTATAGTAGCTAAAGGGTTGAAATAAATGTAATGAAGAGGTTATATCAGATTCATAAAATCTGCTGATAGAGATGATAACGTAAACTTAAAAGTTTACCTACAGGCCTAAGTAGGTTTCCGATAGGAATCATGTGTACTCTAATTCTTACAGCCGGGAGCAATGCGATTCTCCCAAATATTTTGGACACACCATAAGTACTATCGGGGAGTCCGCATGCCCACACAGAGTGGATCAAAGGAAAACCACATTGTAAATTTCATTGGAGATACTAGACCATCAAAACTACATTTCACAAACCGAGTAAAATCTTTTATACATATAATTCTGTCGGGTATCTAAGAAGGGCTCAAGGAACTTTTTCAAGATATGAAGCCTTCTTTCAATTTTTAAAAAGGTTGTGAAAGGCGTTTAAATGTTTTCAAACACTGACCTGTCATGTCGAGATGCCGTGTAGTAGTACGTCTGGGAACGCAGGAATATGAAATTAAATCTCTCTCTCTCTCTCTCTCTCTCTCTCTCTCTCTCTCTCTCTCTCTCTCTCTCTCTCTCTCGTACGTCTGGGAACGCAGGAATATGAAATTAAATCTCTCTCTCTCTCTCTCTCTCTCTCTCTCTCTCTCTCTCTCGAGATGCCGTGTAGTAATACGTCTGGGAACGCAGGAATGTGAAATTAAATCTCTCTCTCTCTCTCTCTCTCTCTCTCTCTCTCTCTCTCTCTCTCTCTCTCTCTCTCTCGTGAAAATTTGAACTCTGATAAAAAACGCAATTGAATATTTTCCTCGATAAAAAAAAAGAAAAAAATAATCACCTGTTTTGAACAACCTTCTCTACAACTTTCCTTATAATTAAACAAAGTCCAATCTATCTCTAAATCATAAGGTTTCGAGGTAATGAAAATCTTTGGAGAAGAGCGCAAGGAAATCTTGGAAGAACAGAAACCAGGAATGTATTTGTCACAAAAATAATTCAAAAATTATTCAGGGTAAATTAATACTGGGAAGCAATATTGAATTCAGCCAACCGGAATGGTTTCTGTAATTGGGAACGCCTCCTGTTGACAGGGAACTCAGTACATTATTCTCTTCTCGGTTTGCATTAAAGAAAATTCTTTCTGAGTCCATAACTAACACACTCACTGTTGTTTTGTGTTTGGTACCATTCAAAACATATATATATATATATATATATATATATATATATATATATATATATATATATATATATATATATATATATATATATACATATATATATATATTTATATATAAATTATATATATATATATATATATATATATATATATATATATATATATGTGTATATACTGTATATACCACGGTCCAGATATACCAGATCAGCCAGACAGCGTAACGAATTTAAACCAACGTCATCTGAGGGGGCTTAGTGTTGGCGAGACCCATTAAGAACGTAGATCTATCACACAGTCAATGTTAATAAAACAACATTTTACCTTTGGAAAATATTTTATTAAGTTTCAACTTTCATTTTTTTTCTTAGGGCCTCCCTGCATGGTTGTCCTTGAGGTTTTCTATACTTTATCAAATTATTAAGGTATCGCATTCGAAAATATACCGATATCTTAACAAAAAAAGCAATAACATCGTCAGGAACTTCAATACCAGACTGTTTTAATTCTAAATAAAGCTTTTAAAAAAAAAAATTTTCCCTCCATGAGAGCTTCCCCGTGTACAGCATTAAAAATCTCCCGCATTATTAACAACTGTGAAAAAAACTGACTAGAAGGTGCATGTAATTCCCCCCGATTAACACATGCTATCCAAGTATCATTCCTTAGCACTTCTTCAGTCTTATTTCCTAACTCAGGATATTTTACAAAAAATTTCTTTACAATATATCCACCAATGTATTTAAGAGCTTCTTCCTCGATTACTCCCCCAATATCTTTCTTTATTTCTTTGCAATGTCATCACTACTCCACTCACAAAACCTTTTTCTTGTTAATAATGGACTTTATCTGAGTTTTACTGAAAAAAGAACCCAATATTTTTTCGACTCTAACACTAACCTCACGTTCAATCAAAATAAATGCATTTTCATTTAGATAAGCAATTCTTTCCTTCAAGTAATAATTTTCTTCTTCAAGCTGCTTCATTTCCCCCTTTAAATGTTCAAACTCTTCTGTGCTACCAGATGAAAAGAAACTTGTCCCTGGCATAACTTCATCATTTTCTTGCCAATTTATATCATCAGCAGTTACCATCTGAGTATCAATTTCTGAAGAACGGTTAGCACTGCTTAATAGCTCCTTGACGATTTGTTGACGATTCCTATTTTCAACTCGTTCACTTCTTGAACTGACATCTGAGTGCATTGTACCTGCAACAATATCCTAAATATAAACACTGTGCTGCTACATGATTATATTTGACTAATAATTCATTTGAACTAACCTTTGGTTACCACTGTAGAAACTGTTAGCTTGAATGTATTCACTGTTGTACATAAAACAACACTGTAAAAACTAATCTAGCTATATTAATCATTTATATCAACCCCTCACACACACACACACACACACACACGTATATATATATATATATATATATATATATATATATATATATATATATATATATATATATATATATATATATATATATATATATTGTGTGTGTGTGCGCGTGTATGTGTGCTTTACCCATTAAACAGTTAAATAGTGTACTTACCACTTGGTATATAAAGACTAGGTACAGCATCCTCTTTAAGCAGCCGATGATTTCTAGGACTTTCAATACCTAGTAACCTGGACTTCATGTCATCTTTGTAATCGCCTGGTTTAAAATGAATCGAGCAAACAGTAGCATTCACAACGTTAATTCTGTCTGCACGGCAACATGCATGTATCCATTGGTCTATGTATGGTTTTTCTTTTGGAAAGCGATGGTATTTTATGTTTGAGCTTTTAGTTTTATCATGTCTATTATAACAGCCAAATACTGCGCAGTTACTTGGCATTATTAGTGACGGAATGAATGCATGAATAAAATGATTATGGACAGAGCGTCTCCTATTGTTTACGTTACCTCTATAGGTAGCTAACTAAGGCAAAGGTCCTTTGTTTTGTTTACATATACATATATATATATATATATATATATATATATATATATATATATATATATATATATATATATATATATATATATATATATGTATATGTATATATACATATATTATATTATATTATATATATATTTATATATATATATATATATATATATATATATATATATATATATATATATATATATATATATATATATATATATATATGTATATATATATATATTCTTTAATTTGTGCATTTGATTGAACTGGTTATTATCAAAGTTTTTATCATATGAAGGCCTTTTCAAGAGATTCTCCAGCCTTAAATTTACGTCACCTTGAGTCAATTTTATAACCGTTAGCCTTCTGGTATATAATACTTTTACGAAAACTAACGTATCGTGTTAACATATGTAGTGATAACAAATATTTTAAAGATATATTAATGATTCATCTCATACAATCTGAGTCCTGAAGTGCCGAGTATATGTTTAAGTTGGGCTCTCACAATATCCGTAATTAGTTACCTTAAATCCATTGGGAACCATTTAACCAATGCTATCTAACCTTTGGCTTGGATAAATTCTTTAATGTGTTCTAATGCGGTATTTCAATTAAGTCCTCGATATTAAGCATATACTATGAAATGCTTTTTTGTACACTTTTATAATCCCTACAAATCATTTATTTGGTGTATTATCAATATAATGGTCTGTTCATTCATCGCCATTCCTTAGTAATCAAATATTAAAACGGCTTATCACTCTATTTAAAGACAACTTTATTCATTGTTGATGTTATGTCATATATAGAAGATATATCTGTTTAATATTATTAGTTTTCACCTATGTATTTAGAAAGCATAGACAGCACTATTTAACACTCTGCAAAAGAATGACCATTATAATAATTATAATTGGGAAGAAGTCTTTCTTTTCAAAAAATGTAAAGGAGAAACATTGCAGTTGGTAATATTGAAAATTATCCTTTTTTATATAAATGTTTCTTAAAATTTATCCGTTCACTAGAGAATGAAAGATAAGAGATGAAACCCTTTAAAATATAATATTGACACAGTATATACAATATACCTTGAGCATTTCATCTTGGTATATCCTACACGGCATCTTACAGGAAAATGATTGACGTGAACTGTACGACACACTATATGTTCTCAATAGGAATTTATTTATATATATATATATATATATATATATATATATATATATATATATATATATATATATATATATATATATATATGTATGTATGTATGTATATATATATATATATATATATATATATATATATATATCGATATATATATATATATATATATATATATATATATATATATATATATTTATATGTATATATATATATATATATATATATATATATATATATATATATATATATATACAAATATATATATACATATATATATATATATATATATATATATATACATATATATATATATATATGTATATATATATATATATATATATATATATATATGTATATATATATATATATATATATATATATATATATATATATATATATATATATATATATATACACATATATATATACACCCATATATATATATATATATATATATATATATATATATATATATATATATATATATATATATATATGTTTATATATTGAAATCATCAAAATTGAATGTATATGGTCTTACTTTTTAATTTTTTTAACATCTTCTCGAAACAATTCTTTTTCTTCCTAGGTATAGGATTTTATAGGTTCATCCATTTGAATCCTCATTTTATACTTCTAATCTAATTTGATAGCCAGTCCTGCAATTCAGTCTTAAATGATGAAAAGATAGAAGAGAATCAGTTATAGGTAGATTTGGAGTAGGCAAAAGAAATGACCGAGGAGACAGGCTTGTAAAATTTGCAAAAATAAGCTATCTAGAAAGAAACAATAACATATTCATAAAAAAAAACAGCCTAGAAAATTATCATGGGATAAGCCCAAATATAGAAACGAAAAATGAAACAAATTTTGTTGTAAAGACAAAGTTAATCTGCTTAGAGATGTAGTTGTTAAAAGAGGTCAAGTGAAGCGTCCATAGAATGGCGAGTAGGAAAATTTGTTTATATCTAAGGGAAAAAAAATAATAGTTTTCAGAAAGAATATAACTCATGTAATATGAGAATCTCTGACAAGTATAGATTAGAAAAAAAAAGGTAATATCATACTATCAGCTGCATGAAGAGATTACTATTACTATTTCTCTTGTTTGCTAAGTTACAACCCTAGTTGGAAAAGCAGGATGCTATAAGCTCAAGGGCTCCAACAGGTAAAGTAGCCCAGTGAGGAAAGGAAATAAGGAAAACTAGATGAGAATTTTAAGAACATTAACATTAGTATAAATCTTTCATATATAAACTATAAAAACCTTCAAAATAACGAGAAGAAGAGAAACAAGGTATAATACTGTGCCCAAGTGTACCCATGGTACAGAGGCTAAGACACTACCAAAGACTAGAGAGCAATGGTTTGATTTTGAAGTGTCCTTCTCCTAGAAGAGAGGGAAGCAAGTTAAGAAGAAATGGATAGTAAATTAACTAAATTTGCATTGGAATCAGAAAAAGAGGTACTTAGAGAGAAAATCAAGGAAAAGTATCGTGAAAGACCAAAAACATATAAAAGAAACGATAGGCAATGAAAGTAAAATAGAATGAGATTAGCACAACCATTCAAACTTATAATAAGGAAAAAAAATAGCTCAAGACATTCAGAACAAAATCGAGGAAATACTATAGAATATAAGAAGCCTTAATAGGATGAAAAAGAAAGCCTTTTAAAAGGGCGACAATAGATATTTGCTTTAAAGGGTGTTATCAGCAAAGGATTTAGAGTAATGAAAATTGCAGAGGATTTCAATACAAAGTTCTACAATAATGGTACAATATGAAAAATAGATAATAAAAATAACAGTAGGAGAATTCAAGAAAGGATTCAAAGGCCTGAAAATAGGCAAAGCAGGAGATGAAGCCCTAGTAATTAAATCAATAATAGATGACGGTGATTTCATAATACTGAAGGTAGCTAAGCTTCACATAAAATGTTTCCAGGACTGTTCCATACCTACGTCTTGGAAATACTTTATCTTTATATTAATTCACAAAAAAAAAAAATGAAATACATAGTATCCAAAATATTTTCAAAGATCCTATTGCGCCAAATAAAAAGACAGCTAAACTTTAATGAACTAAGAGATCTGCTAGGTTTGAGAAGTGGGTATTGAACAACTGATTATATCAATGTATAACAAATCACCATACATGGCAATTATATATTTTGAAAAATCTTTTGATTTTGTCAAAATTCTGCAGTAATAAAAGTCTTTGGGAATCAATGATTAGAGGAATACTATACTACCTAAATATATATATTTGGGTAGTACAGCAATCCTAAAACTAAGTATAGTGAGAGAATTCCAATTGAGGAAGGAGTTATATAACGAGACCCTATCTTTCCTTAATTATTCAGATCATGACCTGAGGTATTTGAAGATCTAGATTGGGAAAATGTACGAATTAACTTTATTAAAGAATACCTCACCCATTTGGGATACATAAATAACATAGTTCTCTGTAGTCAATCATGGGAGGAACTACAAAGGATGATAGAAGATTTGAATAGAGAAAGTAGAGATACTGGATTGAAGGTAAATATGAGTAAAATCAAGGTAATGCTCAATGAAAATGCAAAGACAAGAAATAAGGGTTATGGACGAACCTCTAGATATTATTAATATTTACATAATACAGATAGTAACTGTTTCCCAAGGGCATGAGACCAAGAGGCATAGGGTGGAGAGATTTTTGTAAACAAAAGGAGATTATGGAAAGTGAATTACCATTTTCTCTAATATGAAAAGTGTTAAATCATTTGGTCATACCAGTATTAACTTATGCACAGGAAACTTGGATACTTACAAAAGCCTTATGACATAAGCAAATTGAAACTGAACGAGCTATGTAAAGAATAATGATTGGAATAACACTAAAAAAAAAGAAAGAAAGAAAAAAAAACGATAACGGATGGTAAAGCAAAAGGAAGTTTGCTTGTGGGTGCTATTAAGTGTGAACGTGTTTGAGCCATGTTTTAGCTTTGGTTTCTTTCTTTGAATATCATAAAAAATTTATTAGTTAAGCTTATGGAGAGACTAAATGGAGAATAAATAGTACATCATGTCTGCCCTTAACTTGTCTGTTTAATATGGGATACCACAGAGGGAGAACGAAAAAAAAAAATGGATAGGATATTATTGCAATAGATTTTATCATAAGAAGTGTATGTATTTAGTGACAGCCATCACTGATAATTAAGTAAGAAACCTAAAATGGCTATACCCACACTGCGTAGTTGAAGCCAGAACAGTCAAGTTATATATGTAGAAATTGCAGAAAGACCTGGCTATAAGAGAAGAGCCTTTGAGCGAACAAGACGCAAAAATTGCTGAATTGGTGAACAATGTTGTGGACCTTAGCGCGCACGCAGCAAATTCACCCTAGACAACAGACCTCACTGAGAAAGTCGATAATCTTGCTATAAATATAAAATTGATTGAAGCCACACTACAGACATGATAGACCCCAAACCAGAAAAAAATTACACACTATGGCAAAGTTAAGGAAAACAAATCTGCTGGTATATAATCAACAAACACAACAACTAAAATTAATGAAAGAAAACACGAGGTCAAACAGCCACTTAAAGACATGTTAATAGTTAACACGAGGTCAAACAGCCACTTAAAGACATATTAATAGTTAACACGAGGTCAACCTCAAATGGAAATGTTGTAAACTTCGCTAACAAAACGACCAGATATGAGACAGCAAACAAAACTCAAACATTGGTTGTCGACACTGAAAAAAAAAAATGTAATTTGTACAATGATGAAGATGAAGTAGTAAATGCCTTTATTCAAAGAAATCATTACCTGGAATAAATCCAAAACATAGAAGAGAAGATATTGTGGTACTGAAGAAAAATGCTGCAGGTGGGACTACCCACTATGCATTGAAATGTGATCCAGACGTTCAAAATGCTTTCCGCGATAATGGCGACAAAGTTAGGTTGCGATGGGGCACCAATGACATACGTGATAGATACCACGTGATAACCTGCCATCACTGTCAGAGTTATGAACATCTTGAAAAAGATTGCAAGTTTAAAACTAAGTTTCGGGGAAATGTTCAGAAAAACATTCCACCAAGGAGTACATTACACGTATGCCAAAGTGTATTAAGTGCACTAAGTACTTTCAAGAAATTGCAAAGCTTTAGACTTGGAATTGAAAAGACGAGAAGAAAATACTGATCATGAGTACTAGGGATGCTATGAACTGTGACTACGTAAATATATAATATGTTTGTAATAAACCATTCAAATTCAAGAATTGATAAACGAGAGATACTGGCACATACTGACATTATCTGAAACGTGGTTATAACTTTGAAAAGGCTAAGATCACTGAATTTACAACCCCCCCAACACATACCTCCTTTCACATTCCGAGAGAGGGTGGGTCTGGTAGGGGTGTCGGACTCTAATCATAAAAAGTTACGCAATTCTCAAAATGTTGAAAATAATTAGTGTAAGAAGCTTTGGATATATAGAAATAAAATTTACGCAAAAAAAGAAAAAAAAATAGATATCCATTGCAAGAGTCTACAAACCTCCTAGAACACATACTAGTATTTTCTTTGAAGAATTTAGTGCATTCATTGAGATGATTATCATGGCGAAAAAAGGAATTAGTTACTTGTGGGGACCTCAATCTTTGGATGGAAGACGCTTCAAAACTTGATGCATTGGCATTTAGTGAGTAATTGGAATCATATCTACTGGTAAATAATGTCGACTGTGCAAACTACTTTAACTGGGCATACGTTGGACCTAGTTTTGAGTGATGAAATGAATAGCATTTTATCTGATTTAAAAGTTGAAGAAAAATGTGCTATCTCTCCAGTGCACAAACTTATTACGTTGAGTCTGTCTCTACAGAAACATGCAGTAGTAAAGAAAATAAATTTTAGACATGAATTAAATTTTTCTCCTACCTTATTAAGTGAAGAAGTTACAAAGCAAAAAAAAAAAAAGAACATGATTACTATTCGTTTGTTAGGATGTGTGTGTGTGTTAACTGTCTTAAAACCACTCATAATAGAGTGAGTAAAAGTGAATACAATACGTGGCCACTCATGGTAAAGGCTATAACTGTTAAATACTAATCACCTTGGTTTGATGGAGAGACTTTAGTGAAAAAGAGGAAAATAAGACATAAAGAAAAAAAGGGGAATCGCTTAAAAACAAAGCAAACGGGTAGAATACAAAACTGCTATTTCTCAATACAACTACCGACTAAGAAGGAAAAAAATGTAAATACTATAAGAGAAAGACCGGCGAAGCAGTAACAGATATAAATAAATTGATTTTATACTATCTGTTTAACGACTCATAACAGCCTCCTTTTTTAATATAACTTATGAACTAGACATCTGATTAATGTGAAACCAAACTCACCAGAGTTTGAGACACCGAGCCAATTAAGAAAAATTACTTCAAGCATCTACTCAGCATTATTGTCTTCCGTTATATCAAGAGATGTCATCTTGATTTTGTGAGCATGGCGAAAACTAAAATAAAGACCTGACAACTATGCTCAGATTAATGTATGTCGACCATGATGTCCCCTTGACGTTTACATCTGCCACGCCCACTTTTCGGTATGGTTATCA
>NC_090726.1:80864426-80869426 GCF_036898095.1 Palaemon carinicauda | reverse complement strand
GACATTGTTAATAGTTTATATAGGACATGTCTGTTTTGACGCTGTTACTGTTTTTAGAATGATATATTGTTAATTTATTCTCATCATTTATTTATTTCCTTATTTCCTTTTCTCACTGGGCTATTTTTCCCCGTTGGAGCCCTTGGGCTTATAGCATCTTGCTTTTCCAACTAGGGTTGTAGCTTGGCTAATAATAATAATAATAATAATAATAATAATGATAATAATAATAATAATAATAATATCTCCTGCAAAACGACCCACCGACAGTACGACTTTCTAGAGAAAGTCACTCTATTTAATATTGCATGTCTGTTTCAGGGGAGAAACCATGTAATGCACATGCAACAAGTAATGTGCATACAAATGAAGAATACACTATATATGTTTTCCTCATTACAGCTAAGATATGTTACATGTGCTTTCACGCCATCAAAAACGAGGAATTATGGTTTTAATTTTAGATTATGCTCAGATAACGGATGAAGGAGAGCTTTTTTAATCTTATAATGTAGAGAAAAGCTACGTTCTTAGATGAGATTGATTTGAGAATTTTTTTTTTTTGTCTGTTTTTTTTTTCTTTTTTTTTTTCTTAATGTATCCTGGGAGATAAAAATGTATGTAAAAAACAAATATCCAATTATTCGGTACAGTAATCCTGCCCATGCAAGCCAAATGTGTTTTGATGGTGTAATCGGAAACTGGAAAGATCAGTTGATCTTGCTATCATTACCTAACAAGGTTATGAATATAGGAAGAGTTCATGTATCTACATATTTATTTGATTACTGTTCTATGATCCATTCACTATTTTTTCACACCTTTTACTGACCGGCAGTTTTAAGGCTTCTTTTTCAAGTTTCCTATTATGTGATCACTCTAATTCTAGTGCCTAGATACAGCCTCATTAATCGATGTAAATGACAGCAATATCAATAATTCCACCGTCTTAACATGTTAGATATTTTTAAAAGATTATTAGTTGACACTTCCTTTTATTCATTTTGATTTTAAAGTACGTCTATTTTTTCTCACTCATTATTACCCATTCGTGATGTATTTTTGATATGTACGCCCTAAAAAGTAAACTAAGCAGTTTTCTTGATATTTACTCTATCGGGCTTAAATAAATAATCAATAGAAATTAATGCAAATATGTGTTGTGTGATTTTTGATAGAACTTAGTATACGCCACGCTAATAGTAATTAAACAAGAAACATTTAGTAGAGAATCTTACCTTGTAAGGTAGAAAAACTATCGTACTGTAAAGGGATTGACTTGGGTTGGAAATACAATTTGAATTACTGCCTTTATTTTGTTTTTACTCTCTACTATTTTTATTTTCATTGTTATTGCATAGTATTACTAAGCATCACCAGAGTCTCACTACTATGTTTGTGCTTACTAACAAACTTTCAGGTTGACAATAGTTTGCAATTTTACAAAAAAAAAAAAAAAAAAATGTTAATCAATGCAGTAACGCAGCCACATATTAACGACTGGACAAGTGACTAACGCCGCTATCAAAAGGTTTGGGATAATATTAAGCTTGTCGCCAAGCACTAACATAGCAAATATAGCTACTATATAGCTATGTAATTAGAAATTCATTCATATTACAAATCTTAATTGTATATAAGTGTAACTAGAAAGATATTTGATATCAGTTGTGTGGACAGTCTTTACAGTTTATATCATCTTATAACATTCTGTTGATATTAACTTGGTGTTCTAGAGCCTCGCCACTTTGCTAAATAGTTTAGACACATGAATAGAGTCATATAACGCTAAGTTGCTTTTCTAATCTTCCTTAACTGTTAGGTTTTTACAGAAGTATACGTTCTTCATTTATTATAAACAGCAACAGAATGGATATGGATAATACAGCGTTCGTGTTGGTTTCAATGTTTCTTTACTCATTTAAGGATAGATCAAATTTTGATAGGCTTTATAGAAATGTCTTTCTTCATTGCCCTTATATTTTACCTGCCCTCTTTATTCTGGTTTCCTCATGTTTTCATCCCGATTAAGCGTCTGAAAGTAAGACAAAAAAGCAAATAGAAGTCAGTAAACTTATGATAATAAATGTAATTTAAGAAAAATAATTGGAGTAAATGTCAGATTAGGGTTTACCATTATAAACGGTTTGAATTTTTTCAACATTTAGATTTAATATCGTTCTGGATTAAAGTTTCCTGTTTTATATGAAATAATTCACGTCCATGCTCACAGAGAAGGCGGGCTACACAACATTGTTGTAATCTAGGTCAACGTGTAGTGAAAATATTTTTGATGTAACAAAAATAAAAGCATATTTATTCTCACGCAATATAGAGAAGATGCGTATACTGTATATGCGAATGAGTACTTGCGGGTTTGTGGAATTTATTGAATCCTCATTCTTATTAAATTTTCTATCTTATTATGCATGAGAAATTTCTTTGCAAGAGGCAAGTTTGATTTTACAGTTAGCGTATTTATTGCTTAATTGTCACAATCAAAACTGAATTACTTCTGATATTCTTTATCGGAATTCTGCTGACAGTGCTGAGTAAAATTGGCTGTAATAAAGATCACGTAAAAAAAGGTTTTAAGAAGTTTACCAATACTATAAAGAAAAATATAGGAAATAACATGTTTTCTTATTTTTTTTTTTTAAAGTGTGGATATATAATGGCATATAATTCAATTTCAACAGATGCTTTACCTTCCCGACTATCATATATTACTTCAGCATGCTGCAAGTAATATGATTTTTATTGATATCCTAGATGGTGATCTTGATATGGAAAACATTATGGAAGTGCTTTAAGACCACTTGCCGAAATAGTTTGGCTTTGCGTATAAACCATTGAATGGTAAGTGCTAGATGAGTGCAAGATGCTGAAAGTAGTAGCCTATATGTTTGTAGGAATGAACCTTTTTTATCATAAAAGTAGTTATCCAATAATACAAATTTTGAGTACAGACAACTTGCTAATGATCTGTATACAATTGCCAACTTGAAATCATTTAATTGCAATATGTCTGCTTATTTTTTCCTGTCCTGGTGTAAAATTTATGTTCAATTCATACACAAACTATTTGAGTTCAATCAACTTATTGTATTAAAAGTAATCCATGTATATTCAAGTGTATGTATATGTGTGTATTATATTTTCATCTTTTGTGCATGTCTTTTATGCATATCTAAGTGAGCATTAGAAGGCTTAATTCAGAATCTCATTGTTCAAAATATATCATATGCAAGTCATACTAGAATTATATTTTTTTAGGCATTACTCACTCAATAATACATTATAATTTATATGTAATAGAAACATACAGCGCCATTGAAAAAAAAAAAATATACAATATTGCCTCCTAAAATATTTAGAATGTATAAACTGAATGTGAAAATAACCAATTTAGTGTGCTTATAAGGAAAATCTAATTACACTGAATTTGGTAAACCAATCAAGATAAAGTAAATATTTCAAAATGGAAAAAAAAACAGCTTGAGGAAAATATCTCAAAATAATGCCCTTTTATATTTCAATTTCATATCTAAAAAAAAATCTAAATGATCAAGAATCCATTTATTTTATGCATAAATAACTGTTTGTATTAATGAGGAACATTCCGGAGTGGATGTTCAGGAAAATTATCCAATTGTGTAACTGATCATAGTTTCATGTATAAGTTGAGGTGAATTACGTTTTATGCAAGAAGTAATATTTTTGTTCCATTTACTTTTTTTGTTAAGTGTTATTTACAGGGTAGAAAATATTGAATGAAAATGAAGTCAATTCAGGAAAAAAATATCTTAACATAGATAACAATCATTTCAAAATAGTAATTACTTTACGACGATTTTCCCAATTTTATTGATCTTTAAAGAGAAAAATACTTAGTCTTGACCCAGCATTGATTCATTCCACAGTGTAATTATGCAAACATTCTATCAGTATGAAGATTGGGGGATATAAGCATTTAAAACCATATCTTTCAATTTATTAATATTTTTACCAATTCATTAGAAAGTAAGAGAAATATTAACAATTGTTCGTAATTTGCCCTTTGACCCCTAATAGTATTCTGTAATAGATTTTTTTTCATGAAATATTTAGTGTCAAAAGGTAGCCAGCATCATAAGCTATGAATTAGTATATAATAAATTTCTGTAAAATATATAGCAGGGAAAATAAAATAAAATATTAAAAAATAAAAGTTTCCGGATTTTCAACCTTAGGAATTTCTGGTTTGTCCAAAGGGGGTTAAAGAGAACCCCTAAAGTGAGAATTTCAGCTGGCATCCACCTTATCCCACAGCACCACCCCGTGGCCTAACTATTCCCACAGGATACCTGTCTCTAACATAAAATGATTTTCAAATCACTTTCTAGACCACTTTTTCATTTTCTTTTCCTCTAATATATGAAATTTATGCAAACCAACATAAATCTTATGTCATTATTCATTACAGTTTTAGGGAATTATTCTCATCAGAATATTTTACCAGAACTCTTCCCTCCCCTTACCGTCAAGGGTTACTTTCTGATTTTATTGTTTGACTTGTATTATTGCCTGTAATGGGGGAGAGATTATTTTCCCGGAACACTCTCCACCATAATCTGAAAAATGGCTTTCACCCAATCTAAAGGGCATTACACAGGGGAAAATTATCAAACGAAATGTCTCCCTTAAAGAACGCACAAACATTGAATACATTCAGGAAGATAAAGAAACATAGACACTAGGGCTTTGTCAGGCATAAGGAACATTCTGTAATACAAAGGAGACTTTTTATGCAATCAGATATATAATCATGGACATGGGATTTCTGTCGTTGTCTCGTAGATATTTAGCCCTTATATGCAGAGGTGTATAAATAATGCACATTTGATAAAATAAGAATACTGTTAAGCTATCGGTTCTTACCATCAAAACATTCCCATACGAGGGGATTATAGATATATATTAGTTTACACTACTCGCTAAAATGATGGCTAAATAATTAG
>NC_090726.1:80841926-80849426 GCF_036898095.1 Palaemon carinicauda | reverse complement strand
CCAGCGTGATACTTGAACGCTTACACCAGATGCCTACCACTCTCAACAATCCTGAGCCAACGTGAGCTATTCAGCTGCCCTGTAATCAAACTATTGCCCCCCATTCTTGCAACGTAACCAGCCCACCTAAGCTTTTGTGCATTGATATTTCTTCAATCAGTTCAATATTGTGTTTTCTCTTACGTTCACCAATCTGTTAATTTTGGACTGGTGCCCATATTTGCTTTAATATGCTGTCCTTAAAAATCAGCAGTATTATTTTTTTTTTCAATTCCTTTGTTAATCTCCAGGTGTCACAGCCGTATGTTGCTATAAATGTTAGGTTTGGCATGTAGGCATGCAATTACGGGCTTCTAGATACTTACCTCAGCTTAATTAGTCCGTCGACTGTCCAACTAGGTTTTGAATCTACAGTAATTCTGATAATTATTTCTTCCTTTACCTTATTGTCTAAGCTTATTGTTGATTATTGGTGAGCTCAGAGATTTGAACTGATCCATCTTCTCCGGCATTAACCCTCAAAGCTTTACAAAGTTCGCCTCGTTTCCTCACCTCGAAATTTTGATTACCGTGGTCTTACTTTCGTCAATTTCGACTGTTAAAAATTTGCCGTAAAAAAAAAAAAAGGTAAATATCTTGGAATATATATTGACGTTAAGGAGTGATATTACGGTAACCAACCCGTTAAAGATAACAATAGATGTAGACTAGAAAATATAGTCGCCTGTTTATTTACTGAAATACACCTGAGAACAGTATATTTTAAGGAGGCTTTCAAAATAAAGTTCTTTTAACAGTTTAAGCCAATTTGTTATGCTGTTGTTCTAAAGTTATTTACTTGATTGTACATTCTGTAAAGTTCACACCCAGTAGATGTAGATCACCTGAATAAGTGATCTTGTTACCCCATTGGTCTGACTTATCAATCATCCCAGTGCAAGATAATAGGGCCAGGATAATGGACTTCCCTGCTTTATTCCAATCTCTATGTTAAAAGGGTCAGTGAGGTCACCTCTCACTCTTGCTGTAACTCTTGTTTTATGGTAGAACATGTGAATTAATAAAACTAGTTTTTCTTGGATGCCAGATTTTCTTAATAGGCTCTACACAGATGGCCTGTGGATGCTGTCGTAAGCCTATTGGAAATCCACAATCACATACCATTTATCTTTTTTATATTTCCAGTATTCCTCACTCTACTGGTGAAGTTTGAATATGTTTTCAACGGTAGACTTGCCAAGAGTGAATCCAGCTTGATAATCACCTACAATGTTAAGACAATATTGTAGTAGCCTCCCATAGAATAGTTTTGCTATTACTTTGTAACCACAGTGAGCATACATAAACATCTATAGTAACTGTATTCTATTGTATCACCTAAATAATGCTACAAATATACTTTTCTCTCATTCTTCAGGTATACTTTAAAGATTCCAGATTCTCTTTACCATTTTGTATATTTCTGTTGTATGATCTTTGCCCACTGAATTTAACTGTATTTTATTAATTTATCTACTGCATTTCCTGAATACGGTCTGTTAATAAACTCCACAAAATATTCTCTCAATATTTCTTTGCAATCACTTCCAGTAGTAAACAGCAATCCATCCTTGTTCTTGATCATACACAGTCTAGGCCGAAAACTTTTTCTGATGCACTCTATTCAAGTAAACTACATTCTGGCGCTTCCTCTCTTCTTATCATTTTCAATATCACTCAAATTACTATTCTGATCTTCTTTTTCTTCCATTTGTTCATCCTGATAGCCTCACACCTAGGAATTCTGAATTCCTGTCTTTTATCATCATTAACAGTGTCCTCCAACCATCTACTGCATTTCCTTCTTTTATTGGCGTGGCTGTGACAATCCAGATCATACCACTTATTTTTTCGTCTTTGTGCTCTCTGCTAAATTACTTCACTAATTGGCTGCTATTCTGGCTCCTCTCCTTGCAATATGCTGAGTCCCTTTTCTATTTTCAATTGATACTGAACTCTAGTTTCCATCTATGCCAGTTTATCAGTGCCGAAAACTAACTTTTCTGAAAGCTTCTTTCTTCATTTTACAGATTTTTACTATGACCTTGATCATCTTCATGCTGAGATCTGAGTCTCAGTCTGCGCCTCTGCATGCGCTCACATCCATCATCGATGATCTAAATTTTCTATGAACTAAGATATGGCCAATTTGAGTATTGATCTTGCCGTCACGTCAGGTGAGACCCATGTGGAGCTGTGTATATCTTTATTGCGAAACAGTGTTCCGCCTATGACCAGTCCACATCTTGCTGCTAGTAATGCCATTATCTTTACTCTTGCTATGTAGGCTTAGAGGTCTTTGAAAATAAAATTTTGAGGAAAATCACGGCACTCCTCGACCTAGAAATTCTAGAATGGAGGATTTACACCAATTTGTAAATAAAAGATAGAACCCAGCATCCCCATATCAGCCGAGTTATAAAGTCAAAGAGGATTCAATTAGATGGTCATATTGCAAGAATTGAGGACACACGCATAACAAAACAAATGTTAACTGTTACAGACATAGGACTGAGACGGGAAGACCTGGAAAGAATAGGAATAGATGCTTCATGGGCGATGTCGATAGGGAGGAGTTTGAATTGGATATATTTTCATTCAAATTATATGTCCTGCCCAAGTACTTTTCTTTTTCGTACATGTTGTCTGGATATCCTGAACTTCAGTTTGCTCTTATATCTGTGATACTCTTTTTCGGTCTATTATCATTATTCCAATCATTACTTTTTTCATAGCTTCTTTAGTTGTAACCAACTTATGTTTTAATACTTTAGTAAAGCTCAAAATTCCTATACATAAGTGATTATTGGTAGGATAACCTGATTAAATATACATTTCTTTTCTTTTTTAGGGAAAGAGAGATTTTACTATTCTTAATCTCATTTTGTTTACTAAAAACTCACCATCCTATGCATATCCTCCCTTTAATTTCGGTTTCACATATTTGGGAAACACTGACTGTCTACTCTAAATGTGATATTCATCAATGATCTCTAGATGTTTATCCATAACACTTATTTGTTATTTCTGCATTTTCATTGAACATTGTGTTTGTTTCACTAATGATAATTTTCAGTCTTACATTTCTGCTCTCTGTATCCATATCTGTTATTAGATTTTAATTTAGTAAGTAGAAGTATGCCATATGCAAATCTTAAGTTGTTATGGTATTCACCAATAATGATAATTCCTACATTTCTCAAAGCTGAATTCTTTAATCCTTCGCAATTAGAATTTCCTCACCATCATGTGGTTTTATGATTACTGTATATCCCGAATAGATATATTAAATTATTCTAACATAAGATTCATATATTCTGGGTCTTTGAATGGCTTTCATTATTGCTGAAATTTTGATAGAATCAAAACTATTCTCATTGTCTATAAAAACCCTACATAATTGTTTGTCATACTTTGATGATATTTTTATTTTCCCGTTAATTACATGGATGTAGTAAGCTGTTGAATATCTGCTTCTAAGATATATGTGCTCTCCTTTTGTTGATTAAAGATTAGCTGTCTTTATTCTCGACCTGAGATGACCTTTGTAAATATATCTTATATTACTGAGGGTAATTGTATTAAGGAGTAGTTTTTCAGGTGCATTCTTGTTGTCATATTCTGGTATTGTGCCTGCTTTTTTTTCACTTTTCCTGCGCTTACTTTTTGTAGCGACTCAGGTGTCGCATTACTTTTATCAGCGAAGTAATTTTTACATCAAAATATATATAATAATGTAAAAAAAACCTCTGCATTCCGTTTCTCACTCCATGTATTTTGTTAATGGTATATCCATTTTCCTCTTAAAAGCGAATATCTGTTGGCACCCTATTCCGAGTATTCTTGTCATCAATTTAATGCTTCTTCTTTTCTTTAGTGTTTCCTCAATTTTGGTCTAATTATGTTTACGAATGTCGTGGGGTTACAGTGTATATATATATATATATATATATATATATATATATATATATATATATATATATATATATATATATATATATATATATATATATGTTTATCCCGTATATAATAAAAAGGAAGTGTCCTGGTATAGATACATACATATACTGAATATATCATCTTCATTATCATATATACATATATATATATATTGTGACGGGCCGAGAGAGGAGTTGTGAAATCAAAGGCAGATTGGAAACGACTGAGTTATATTGTTGTGGAACACTCTCCTTATATACAGAACCTCAAGGCAACAAGACATGACAAGTTCACAAGACAGACAAAATCACAGAGGAAAAACCAGACTTGAATTTTCATGTTCGTTTTAGTGCGAGGGAAGAGCGAAGATACAACCATAATATATACAAGAGGAATTATGTACAATTGTGTGAAACACGGTTGGTACATGGCTCCCCCCCTAAAAATGACATACTGTACATGTTAAATAGGGCGCCCTGATCTAGAGAGGCGAACTGTAGGCGGGTCATCTGGCAGAAGATAAGCAGGTTTTAGACGATCAATGGAGACCCAGTCTTCTTTGCCCCGAATGTTTAGGAGAAATACTTTCGGACTGCGTCGGATCACAAGGTAAGGTCCCGTGTAAGGGGGCGTTAACAGTGGCTTGCTGGTGTCGTTGCGCAGGAAGACGTGCGTTGCAGAGTGCAAGTCCGTTGGTATGTGATGCTTCGCTGGGGGCTTGTAAGTCTGGCGGCACGGAGTAAATTTTCCCACGACGTGACGTATGCGCTGGAGATCGTCGGAGGAGGTTGTAGAAGGAAAAAACTCGGCAGGGAGACCAACGGGTCGCCATACACCATTTCGGCTGCCGAGACGTCGAGGGCGTCTTTAGGAGTGGTCCTTAGTCCAAGGAGGACCCAGGGAAGCTGAGTAAACCAGTTGCAATCCTTGCAGCGGGACATCAAAGCTGCTTTGAGGGTGCGATGAAAACGTTCAACCATTCCATTGGCAGCGGGGTTGTAGGCCGTTGTGTGATGTAGGGTGATGCCCAGGAGATTCGCTAATGACGTCCATAATTGAGAGGTGAAAGTGGTTCCCCTGTCAGAAGTAATATGCTCAGGGGTACCGAATCTTGAAATCCATCCAGAGAGTAAGGCAGATGTACATGAGGCGGACGTTGCAGTTTCCATGGGAATGGCTTCAGGCCAACGAGTGGAGCGGTCGATGATGGTAAACAGGTAACGATGTCCTTGTGATGTGGGTAGGGGGCCTACAACGTCGACGTGAATGTGTGCGAAACGACGCTGAGGTTGATGAAAGGTGCCCACTCCTGAATCCGTGTGTCGATGTACTTTGGAAGTTTGGCAAGAAGTACAGGCACGGACCCAATCCTTAGCATCCTTAGAAATGCCGTGCCAAATGAACTTTGCCTTCAGCAGCTGTGCAGTAGAACGGCACGAGGGATGTGAAAGGCCGTGTATGAAATCAAACACCTGTCGGCGCATGGGAGCAGGAATCCAAGGTCGCGGTCTACCAGTACTGAAGTCACAGAGGAGGGTGGTGTTGGAGTTTTCGAGGGGAAAATCCTCCCAACGGAGGGACGTGCAGGATGTCCTACAAGCTTGATACTCTGGATCCTGTCGTTGGGCTTCAGCCAGGGCGTTGTAATCCAATCCCAGTTGAACGGCAGCCAACGTGTTTCTTGACAGGGCATCGGCAACGGGATTCATTTTCCCAGGGACGTATTGGAGGGTGCAATTGTATTCAGCCACGGCGGAAAGATGTCGGCGTTGACGGGCGGACCAGGCATCAGACTGTCGAGTGAAGGCGTGCACCAGAGGCATGTGGTCTGTGCGAATGACGAAGGGCGTACCTTCTAAGAAATGGCGAAAGTGACGGACAGCCAGGTGCACCGCCAGCAATTCTCGATCGAAGGTAGAATAACCCGATTCTGCCTTGGACAGTTTTCTGCTGAAGAAGGCCAATGGGCGGGGCGAGCCTTTGACCACCTGCTCGAGTACTGCACCAATAGCGACGTCGCTGGCATCGGTGGAGAGAAGGAGTGGGGCGTGTGGGATAGGAAAAGTGAGAGCCGCAGCAGTTGATAGGGCCTTCTTTGCATTGCAGAAGGCCGCTTCTTGAAGGGGACCCCACTTCAAGTCCTTTGGCTTGCCCTTGAGGGAGGCGTAGAGGGGAGCAAGAGTGGCAGCAATGGCTGGCAGAAAGCGGTGATAATAGTTGATCATGCCCAAGAATTCCTGCAGAGCTTTGACGATCGAGGGCGTGGGGAAATTCTGAACAGCTGCTACCTTCTCAGGGAGGGGATGGACTCCTTCAGGAGTGATACGGTGCCCTAAGAACGACACTTCGTTGGCGCCAAAGGTACACTTGTCGTACCGGACTACAAGGCCGTTTTGTTGCAGGCGGTCGAGCACGATGCGCAGGTGACGGAGGTGTTCCTCTTTTGAGGAGGAGAACACAAGTATGTCGTCCACATAACATACACAGAAAGGGAGGTCCCCTAAGATGCCATCCATGAGACGTTGAAACGTTGCCCCAGCATTACGAAGGCCAAAACAGGAGTAATTGAAGGTGTATGTGCCAAACGGAGTGGTGATGGCGGTCTTGGGGATGTCTTCTGGGTTCATAGGCACCTGATAATACCCCTTCAGGAGGTCGAGCGTAGAGAAAACCTTTGCTTTGTGCAGGTAGGAGGTTACATCGGCAATGTTTAGGAGGGGGTAGTGATCCGGTTCTGTTTGCATGTTCAGGCGCCTGTAATCCCCGCACGGACGGAGGGAGCCGTCTTTCTTCAAAACAATGTGTAAGGGTGACGACCATGGGCTGGAGGCCTTTTGGCAAAGGCCCATTTTCTCCATTTCGGCGAACGTCTGTTTGGCGGCTGCCAATCGTTCCGGTGCCAGACGTCTGAATTTTGCGAAGACTGGGGGTCCCGTCGTCTTGATATGGTGATAAATACCGTGCTTAGCAGGAACCGTGGGCGTTTGGCGAAGTTCTGGACGGAAAATTTCCGGGTACGACGTGAGGAGATGGGCGTAGGCATCCTTGGGTGCGCTGATGTGGAGAGCGAGGTTAGAGGGGGCGGGTTCAAGAGGTGTCGACAAGTACGAGTCCGCGTTGACCAATCGTCGGTGGGCGACATCGACCAGAAGGTGGAAATGAGAGAGGAAATCCGCACCGAGGATTGGCATTGTGACGTCAGCAACGAGAAACTTCCAATTGAATTTACCGTTTCCGAACGATAATGTGAGGCTCTCGTAACCATAGGTGGGTATCGCAGATCCGTTGGCAGCTACCAAGCGGACGTCGGCAGATGTAGACAGACTACGTTGTGCCTTGAAGAGTTTCCTTGGCAAAAGAGAACGACAAGCACCCGTGTCTACCAAAAATCGTACGCCCGTTCCTGCATCCTGTAAAAAGAAAAGATTAGAAACATGGGAGGCCACCGCCACAAGCGATGGCCTACTTACACGTTTTTTGGCCACTGACAATCTTTGGCACATTTCTTCGCGGTTGCCCCGA
>NC_090726.1:80809426-80829426 GCF_036898095.1 Palaemon carinicauda | reverse complement strand
TCTGTTGGGAATTTCATCCACATATTTAGCATTTATGATAAAAGCAAATCAATAGATACCATACACCTAGATTTTCAAAAGACGTTTGACAAAGTGCCTCATAAAATAAATAATGGTTGAAATTGGAGCACTACGCATCATTGACGAACCTATTGAATGAATCGAAGATTGACTGAAGAACAGAAAACAAAGATGTGATCAATAGAGGAGCCTCAGAGTGGGTAGCTGTTATAAGCGGAGTACCTCAAGGATCCATCCTTGGCCCTTTACTATCTCCGATTAACATTATCGACATAGGTTTAGGGTTAACTAGTAGAATAGCCAAATTTGCCAACGATACTAAACAGGGTATAAATGCTGTGAACTCAGATATAAAACCCTTAAGAGAGGATCTAATTATGTTAAGTGAGTGGTCTGAAATTTGATGATGTCATTAGAATTAAAAGATATTGATATTTAAAAAAAAGAGAAAATTAGAGAAAAAAAACGCTAATTTGGTCGGAAATTTCCTTAATTAAATAGTAATTTTTTCAATAATCCATTGCCCTCATTGATCACACACATCTATCAATCATCATGATTTCCTTTTCGATATATAATAAATAGTGCGATAAGATACTTTAAATATACAAAGGGGTCATTATAGAAAAACAAAATAATATGCAACATGACACCTTTGTCCAGCATTAACGGTGGGAAATTCAACAGGTTACTCGCTGCAAGATATTGAATTAGAAAGTGTGTACCAGGAGGAAGGTCTCTTTATTATAGCATTATTAGCAAAAATTTGAAGTTCACCAAACTAAGTATAAAATCTGAAAAGAAATGAAAATTAAAAAAATAGGTTATATAATGAGGAAATTCATATACAGAAACGAAGATAATCTACTTCAGCTGTACATATCACTAGTATGACCCCGTCTAGAATACGGAGTTCAATTCTGACCCCCAATTATTCAGAAGGATATATATCGACTGGAAACAGTACAAGCTAGGACCATCAAACAAGTTCCAACACTAAGGCAATTTAGATAGAGCCGGAGGATGGAACGTTTTAATCTCTAAGATCTACCAACTCGGCGACTAAGGGGACAGTTAATAGACGCATTCTAAATTCTTAAAGGAATAACAAATGTAGATTATAACAATCTATCCAGTCTTAGTACAAATCAATCCAGGTGTATGTAATACAATCTGTAATTTAAAAGATACAACGCCACTCAATGTGGTAATTTCTTTACATACAAAATAGCAAATGCATGGAACAGACTTTCAGTAGATGTCGTAAACGGTAACACAGTAAAAAAGTTCATGAATAAGTTAAAGATAATTCAAACTCTCTAAACGTTCAAACCAAATTGCTCTACACAAGAGAAAATGGAGTCTCCCCGGATGGACAAAAAGGTCGTTGAGACATCCAAAATCCTTGTAACGCCTTGTAAATCTCTTCTAATTTTGGATGACTAAATGAGAATTTTTTTTATGTGTGTGTGAGAGAGAGAGAGAGAGAGAGAGAGAGAGAGAGAGAGAGAGAGAGAGAGAGAGAGAGAGAGAGAGAGAGTGAGAGATTATGTTTAAAATTTCACAAGTAATTTCTGCCTTGCTCGTGAAATTACTTCGCTGAAAATTTAATTTTTGAATAAGTTTGTGTAACATTGACATTCACTATAGTCAATTTATTTTAGCGAGGCAGATTTGCACAGACTCGCAGGGGTGCCCTTTTAGCTCGAAAAATTTCCTAATAGCTGATTGGTCGGAAGTATTTTTATCCGAATACCATCATTGTATTCAAATGATTACCAAGTAATGTGAATCGAAACTTTTTTACTAATCTAAATTTCTCTCTCAGATATAGGTTATGTCAATAAATAATGTTAAAAGAATAAATATACTATAAGGTATCGTGATGGTAAATCTAAATTTAATAACAACACCCGCCGAAGTTCACAACAGGAGCTTGTTTTCGGATGCACGCTGCATAATTTTGTTGCTTTTCACACATTTAAACACATATTGAGACAAATTACACCAAGAATACAGAGAAACATGAGATTATATACTAAAAACGTGGAATTGATAAAACTAACTATTGTACCAACCGTGTTTCACACAATTGTACATAATTCCTTTTGTATATATTATGCTTGTATCTTCGCTCTTCCCTCGCACTAAAACGAACATGAAAATTCATGTCTGCTTTTTCCTCTGTAATATTGTCTGTCTTGTAAACTTGTTATGTCCTGTTGCCTTGAGGTTTTGTATATAAGGAGAATGTTCTACAATAATATAACTCAGTCGTTTCCAACCTGCCTTTGAGTTCACACCTTACTCGGCGCCGTCACATTGGTGACCCCGGAAGTCGACTCGCTCCCACTGCCTTCCACCCCCACCTCCCTCGCCCCTCCATCGTTGGTACTATGACGGAGACGAACTCTACAGCAGTTGGCGCCGCGGCCGCCCCATTGAAACTTTCACCGTTCGCCAGCAGAGAAGCGTTTGATTGGTTTCAACGCGCTGAAGTCCACTTTCGTATCAGGGGCGTGACTCGCTCAACCACCAAAGCGGATTATGTTCTCGCGGCGATACCCGAGGACACCTTCCCAGAAATATCCGACTGGCTTTATGAACAAGGAGACACCCCAATAGCGTATGACGCCCTCAAAACATACTTTCTGCAGCAGTACTCGCCGTCACCAGCCGCCCGTATAGCAAAGCTTTTTCAGCTCTCGCAACAACCGTTGGGGGACCAAAGGGCTTCGCTTGCCCTCAGGGAAATGACCAGTATCGCTCGCCTTCAACCTGCCGCAGACGGCTCTCCTCGTGAGGTGAACCTACTCCATGCCCTTTGGATACGCCGTTTACCTGAACCTGTACGCGCTGCCATACACGATGTCGATAGTTTACCCATAAAGGACTTGATAACCAAAGCCGACGCCCTTATGGACAGCCACTTCAAGACCTCCACCCCTGACGACGAGGATGCCTATTCAACGTCAACCGAAGCTGACATATATGCCGTAGGACATACACGCCTACCCTGTGACGTGCCGAAGCGGCGCCAAAGCCGCCCACCACCCACCGATCGCTCGCGCCCCAACGAACGACTTCTACAGCCACTTACTACCTCCCATCTGCCGCAGTTTTGCTACTACCACTTCAGATTCAGGGCAACCGCGAAGAAATGTGCCAAAGATTGTCAGTGGCCAAAAAACGTGTAAGTAGGCCATCGCTTGTGGCGGTGGCCTCCCATGTTTCTAATCTTTTCTTTTTACAAGATACAGGAACGGGCGTGCGATTTTTGGTAGACACGGGTGCTTGTCGTTCCCTTTTGCCAAGGAAACTCTTCAAGGCACAACGTAGTCTGTCTACATCTGCCGACGTCCGCTTGGTAGCTGCCAACGGATCTGCGATACCCACCTACGGTTACGAGAACCTCACATTATCGTTCGGAAACGGTAAATTCAATTGGAAGTTTCTCGTTGCTGACGTCACAATGCCAATCCTCGGTGCGGATTTCCTCTCTCATTTCCACCTTCTGGTCGATGTCGCCCACCGACGATTGGTCAACGCAGACTCGTACTTGTCGACACCTCTTGAACCCGCCCCCTCTAACCTCGCTCTCCACATCAGCGCACCCACGGATGCCTACGCCCACCTCCTCACGTCGTACCCGTTTTCCGTCCAGAACTTCGAAAAACCCCCACGGTTCCTGCCAAGCACGGTATTTATCACCATATCAAGACGACGGGACCCCCAGTCTTCGCAAAATTCAGACGTCTGGCACCGGAACGATTGGCAGCTGCCAAACAGACGTTCGCCGAAATGGAGAAAATGGGCCTTTGCCAAAAGGCCTCCAGCCCATGGTCGTCACCCTTACACATCGTTTTGAAGAAAGACGGCTCCCTCCGTCCGTGCGGGGATTACAGGCGCCTGAACATTCAAACAGAACCAGATCACTACCCCCTCCTAAACATTGCCGATGTAACCTTCTACCTGCACAAAGCGAAGGTTTTCTCTACGCTCGACCTCCTGAAGGGGTATTATCAGGTGCCTATGAACCCAGAAGACATCCCCAAGACCGCCATCACCTCTCCGTTTGGCACATACACCTTCAATTACTCCTGTTTTGGCCTTCGTAATGCTGGGGCAACGTTTCAACGTCTCATGGATGGCATCTTAGGGGACCTCTCTTTCTGTGTATGTTATGTGGACGACATACTTGTGTTCTCCTCCTCAAAAGAAGAACACCTCCGTCACCTGCGCATCGTGCTCGACCGCCTGCAACAAAACGGCCTTGTAGTCCGGTACGACAAGTGTACCTTTGGCACCAACAAAGTGTCGTTCTTAGGGCACCGTATCACTCATGAAGGAGTCCATCCCCTCCCTGAGAAGGTAGCAGCCGTTCAGAATTTCCCCGCGCCCTCGACCGTCAAAGCTCTGCAGGAATTCTTGGGCATGATCAACTATTATCACCGTTTTCTGCCAGCCATTGCCGCCACTCTTGCTCCCCTCTACGCCTCCCTCAAGGGCAAGCCAAAGGACCTGAAGTGGGGTCCCCTTCAAGAAACAGCCTTCTGCAATGCAAAGAAGGCCCTATCAACTGCTGCGGCTCTCACTTTTCCTATCCCACACGCCCCTCTCCTTCTCTCCTCCGATGCCAGTGACGTCGCTATTGGTGCAGTACTCGAGCAGGTGGTCAAAGGCTCGCCCCGCCCATTGGCCTTCTTCAGCAGAAAACTGTCCAAGGCAGAATCGGGTTATTCTACCTTCGATCGAGAATTGCTGGCGGTGCACTTGGCTGTCCGTCACTTTCGCAATTTCTTAGAAGGTACGCCCTTCGTCATTCGCACAGACCATATGCCTCTGGTGCACGCCTTCACTCGACAGTCTGACACCTGGTCCGCCCGTCAACGCCAACATCTCTCCACTGTGGCTGAATACAATTGCACCCTCCAATACGTCCCTGGGAAAATGAATCCCGTTGCCGATGCCCTGTCAAGAAACACGTTGGCTGCCGTTCAACTGGGATTGTATTACAACGCCCTGGCTGAAGCCCAACGACAGGATCCAGATTATCAAGCTTGTAGGACATCCTGCACGTCCCTCCGTTGGGAAGATTTTCCTCTCGAAGACTCCAACACCACCCTCCTCTGTGACGTCAGTACTGGTAGACCGCGACCTTGGATTCCTGCTCCCATGCGCCGACAGGTGTTTGATTTCATCCACGGCCTTTCACATCCCTCGTGCCGTTCTACTGCACAGCTGCTGAAGGCAAAGTTCATTTGGCACGGCATTTCTAAGGATGATAAGAATTGGGTCCGCGCCTGTACTTTTTGCCAAACTTCCAAAGTACATCGACACACGGATTCAGGAGTGGGCACCTGTCCTCAACCTCAGCGTCGTTTTGCACACATTCACGTCGACGTTGTAGGCCCCCTACCCACATCACAAGGACATCGTTACCTGTTTACCGTCATCGACCGCTCCACTCGTTGGCCTGAAGCCATTCCCATGGAAACTGCAACGTCCGCCTCATGTACATCTGCCTTACTCTCTGGATGGATTTCAAGATTCGGTATCCCTGAGCATATTACTTCTGACAGGGGAACCACCTTCACCTCTCAATTGTGGACGTCATTAGCAAATCTCCTGAGCATCACCCAACATCAGACAACGGCCTACAACCCCGCTGCCAATGGAATGGTAGAACGTTTTCATCGCACCCTCCAAGCAGCTTTGATGTCCCACTGCAAGAATTGCAACTGGTTTACTCAGCTTCTCTGGGTCCTCCTTGGACTAAGGCCACTCCTAAAGACGCCCTCGACGTCTCGGCAGCTGAAATGGTGTATGGCGATCCGTTGGTCGTCCCTGCCGAATTTTTTCCTTCTACAACCTCCTCCGACGATCTCCAGCGAATACGTCACGTCGTGGGAAAGTTTACTCTGTGCCGCCAGACTTACAAGCCCCCAGCGAAGCATCACATACCAACGGACTTGAACTCTGCAACGCACGTCTTCCTGCGCAACGACACCAGCAAGCCACCACTAACGCCCCCTTACACGGGCCCTTTCCTTGTGATCCGACGCAGTCCGAAAGCATTCCTCCTAAACATTCGGGGCAAAGAAGACTGGGTCTCCATTGATCGTCTAAAACCTGCTTATCTTCTGCCAGATGACCCGCCTACAGTTCGCCTCTCTAGATCAGGGCGCCCTATTTAACATGTACAGTATGTTATTTTTAGGGGGGGAGCCATGTACCAACCGTGTTTCACACAATTGTACATAATTCCTTTTGTATATATTATGCTTGTATCTTCGCTCTTCCCTCGCACTAAAACGAACATGAAAATTCATGTCTGGTTTTTCCTCTGTAATATTGTCTGTCTTGTGAACTTGTTATGTCCTGTTGCCTTGAGGTTTTGTATATAAGGAGAATGTTCTACAATAATATAACTCAGTCGTTTCCAGCCTGCCTTTGAGTTCACACCTTACTCGGCGCCGTCACACTATTGGTGAAAATAGCGGTTCGGTTAAAGCAAGAATCACGAAGAGTGGGTCCTGGGTAAAACGACCATTCTACTGTCAAACACCAAAGAGAGAATGGAAGGGAGATTGTTACTCGGTGGTGAAATTATGTATTCGTTTAATTTTGATTTTTTTTTTTTTTTTTTTTTTTTTTTTTTGCAGCACTACAGCATCCTCAAACCGAAAATATTGCTATCGTTAAAATCTAAACCATTGTAAAAAAAACTTACGTCATAGGTCTATGATGCACAATATGTCTATATAGAATGGTTTTCTATTTCTTTTTTCTTTTCCGTAAAGGTTTATACTCTAGTGTATTGTGGAAAATGTGTAGCTTTTACGTATGCTAAATAAATCAGTGATGTCACACACGCATGCATAGTAGTGTTCCAACATCTCGACCTACGTCTCTCTCTTATCCCTTTTTATACGACTTACATCATAGGCCTATGATGGAAGTCCGTATAGAAAGAGTTTGTTATTTTTTTTCGTAAAGTTTTAGATTTTATTGATTGCAATATTTTCGATTGAGGATACTGTAGTGCAGCATGAATTGCATAAAAATTACAATTAAACGGATACATAATTTCACCGCCGAGTTACAATCTCCCTTCCATTCTCTCTTTGGTGTTTGACAGGACCCACTCTATGTGAGTCTTGCTTTAACAGTCCAGGGGTTCTCAACCTGGGGTTCGCGAACCCCCAGGGGTTCAAAACCAGATTTCAAGGGGTACTTAGATGGCTGACGAAAAATTTTTTTTTAGATAGTTACATCTGCTCAGAGAGAGAGAGAGAGAGAGAGAGAGAGAGAGAGAGAGAGAGAGAGTGTGTGTGTGTGTGTGTGTGTGTGTGTGTGTGTGTGTGACGGAGGGGCGCGCCATATCGTGTCGGTTTAATCTCAAACAGCAACGTGAGTGAGGGTGGGGGACGGTTACGTGGACACTGGACAGTCAGCTCACTCAGCTAGCCAACAGACACTGATGCACATCGTAGTTGTTGCTCCTCTCTCCAACGCCTTTTGTTTGCTTAAATGAGGTTAGTTCGTGTTTTTTTTTTATTCTGTATTGAATATTCTTTTATCATTGGCAATATTATACATGCATTTCACAGTATACTCGTACGTGTATATAGCTTTGGTTATAAAAAAGTTCCTCTTCTACAATTCCAGATATCGTTATGGCCTCATCAGCGAAGAAACGGCAGTATGATGAAAGCTACATTCAGTATGGATTCACTGCTATCAACAAAAGTGGGATTGAATTTCCACAGTGTGTATTATGCCACAAAGTTTTGTCACTGGATTGCATGAAGCCTAGCTTTCTCAAACGCCATCTAAACAGCTGTCATCCAAGTTTTATAAGCAAGAATGCTGCTTTCTTCAAGCAAAAGGAAGAGGGATTGAAGCGAGCACGCTTCGATCGTTCGAGACATTTCAGGCAATAAAATGAAGCTGGTTTGCGTGCATCCTACATGGTATCACTGAGAATTGCACAAGAAAAGAAACCTCACAACATTGCAGAAAAGTTGATAGTTCCTTGCTGCAAAGATATAATACGTTGTGTTATTGGTTGTGATGCTGAGCAGAAGGTCACATCAGTACCTCTCTCAAATGATACTGTTCATCGACGAATAGTAGATATGTCTGAGGATGTCAAACAACAAGTAATTGCTGAATTAAAGGAAGCCTCTTTAGGAAAATTTGCAATCCAGCTTGACGAGTCGACTGACGTGGCTGCTTGTGCACAACTCCTAGTGTTTGTGCGATACGTCACTGGTCAAGATTTCAAGGAAGAGTTTTTGTTCTGTCATACCTTGAATACGACTACTAGAGGTGAAGACATTTTCAATGAAGTCTCATTGTTTTTTGAGAAAGAAGGACTGTCTTGGAATAATGTATGTGCATGCACAACTGACGGAGCACCAGCAATGCTTGGTCGTCGATCAGGATTTCGAGGAAGAGTGAATCAGGTGAATCCTGAAACCAAGCATCTTCATTGCATGCTTCATAGATATGCCCTGGCATCCAAAACTCTCCCACCTGATTTAAAATTAGTCATGGATGATGTTGTGCACATGGTAAATGCCATCAAGTCAAGCGCCCTAAATACAAGACTGTTTTCCCTTCTGTGCCAAGAGTTTGGAAGTGATGAAGTGTTGCTCCTTCACACTGAGGTTCGCTAGCTGTCGAGGGGGAATGTGGTATCAAGAGTAGAATCACTAAAGGAGGAGCTCAGTGAATTCTTCAAATGTGACAACAAGGCAAAGTCACTTGAGTTCACCAAGAAATTGTCAGACAGCCAGTGGCTTCAGAAGCTGGCCTACCTGAGTGACATATTCTTACACCTCAACTCATTTAACTTATCCTTCCAAGGCCGTTTTGCCACAGTGAGTGATTTCATGGACAAACTTAGGTCACTGACCATGAAGCTGGAGCTTTGGGAAGGGAAGGTCAAAGATGGATATCTTAGCATGTTTGAACACCTTGGTGAGGCACTTGATAAAAGTCAAAACACTGGAAAACAAGATGTGATGCAACTTGTGCAATCACATCTAGCTTCTCTGCGGATGGAGCTGCAGTCTTACTTCCCCGAATTGAGTGAATTGGAATCAAAATTGATTAGAAACCCTTTCATTGTGAATGTGCACCTTCTCCCAGATAACATGCAAGAGGAGTTCTTAGAGTTGGTGAACGACTCTGTTGCAAAAGATGCATTTGAAACACTTTCCCTAACCAAGTTCTGGGCTAAAATGAGTGAGATTTACCCTGTTGTATCTAAAGTAGCTCTGAACTCTTTGTTGATGTTCCCTAGTACTTATCTATGTGAGCAAGGATTTTCAACGCTGTTGAACATGAAAACCAAACATCGATCACGGTTTAATGTGGAACATGACCTACGATTATGCCTGTCTAATACTGCTCCTCGAATTGAGAAACTTGTTTGTAACAGACAGGCACAGCCTTCACACTGAAGTTCAGTAATGGTTGGTAAAGGAAATATTGTTTCATTTCTGCATGTGTAGTATCACTGTAAAATACTTGGAATATTCATGTTTCATCTCAATAAAGTAATAAAAATTTGAATAATTTCATAATATCCTATGTTGTACCATTGTACATTGAGTTAGTTACTAAATTACCATTTTGTTCGATGTCAGATTACCGGGGGGTACTGGTAAATGGTCTTATATCTCAGGGGGTACTTGACGGGAAAAAGGTTGAGAACCCCTGACCGAATCGCTATTTTCACCAATAGTTAGTTTTATCAATCCCACGGTTTTAGTGGATTCTGGTATTCAAAGTAAGTTTATAATAATATGTTTTTCTTTATTCTTAGTGTAATTTGTCTCAATATGTATTGAAATGTGTGAAAAGTAACAAAATTATGCAGCGTGCATCCGAAAACAAGCTCCTGTCGTTAACTTCGGCGGGTGTTGTTATTAAATTTAGATTTACCATCACGATACTTTATAATATATTTATTTTTTAACATTAGTTATTGACAAAACCTATATCAGAGAGAAATTTAGATTAGTAAATAAGTTTCGATTCACATTACTTGGTAATCATTTGAAAACAATAATGGTATTCGGTCAAAAATACTTTCGATCAATCAGCTATTATGAAAATTTCCGAGCTAAAAGGGCACCCATACGAGTCGGTGCAAATCTGCCTTACTGTAAAAAAAATTGACTATAGTTACATTTATTCTATAAGTGTTCCTTAACACGCATAAACTCAAACATTCATACATGGACACACATACACACACACTCATATATATATATATATATATATATATATATATATATATATATATATATATATATATATATATATATATATATATATATATATATATATATATATATATATATATATATAACTGCATTAATGTACGCCGTTTTGAAACTTTTCTCCGGTAATTGCCAGTATTGGATTATATGATCTCTTTACTAATTTGTAATGACTGCAACGCCGTTTATCACTCAAAAATGGACAAAGAATGTTTGTGTACTATATACTATACTGTATACTGCTATATGTCTAACATCATAAATGATGGTAAACATTCACGATATGTTACTCTAAGCCGATATATCTAAATCTGAGAACACGATTTGTTGCTAAATCGTAATCATGACAGAAAATACAATTCTTAAGTGTGTAAGAATAACTTATAACAGGACACTAAAGAGCATACTACCTTATCTGTCTGTTATTAGAAATTTGAGGATGGAACCAAACATTTTATATTTCTCTTAAGTAAGTGATAGCTGATACCCAAAGTAAAGTCATATTCTGCATTTTTCTTAAACGTTTTATGGCTAGTTTTGCTATTTTTATCATTACCCCTTTAGAGAGAACTTATAGAAAAAATGAAGGTGGGAGAAAATCTATTACTATGTTGATTCTTATGACTTTCAAAGATATTTTTACTCATGTAAACATCTTGAAAAGTGTACTCACATGTTGCAAAAATTCTGTAAGATATATAAACCGTACTTGCTGGTTTACCCGGAATCACAATATGCCCGTCCAGGCTTCATTGTCTTTTTTTAGGTACAGAAATTAGAAAAAAATCCTTCCAAATTAAACACAGTAATGTCCTTCACTTATTAAATGAATGGTTTCATATATTGCCTAAATGCTTAGATAATATTTAAATTTTTGTGTTTTTTTATGTAGAAATAGTATAATATATATATATATATATATATATATATATATATATATATATATATATATATATATATATATATATATATATATATATATATATATATATATATATATATATATATATATATATATATATATATATAATTGCATTAAAAGTACTGTTTCAAAAACATAAAAAGAAAATTACATTTACAGGTCAATATTAATTTTACAAACACAGAAAAAGCTTTACAATTACCTTCTAGTAGTTACTAGCTTACGAATGAACATTTTATTTACAAGCTGAACATTACAGACATAAACATGACATTACAATTATTTGTTACTAACTCACTAAGGGACCTTTCCATTAAAATTTGATTGTTATAAAAGCATAAAAAAGAGTATTAAAATTGCAAGTTAGTAGTTAATAACTTACTAGGGACCTTAAGTTTACAAATAATGGATGCAAATAGATATAACAACATTACACTTGCAACTTAACAGGTACAAAAACATAAAAAGACATTAAAAGGATGGAGATGCAATATCATAAAATGACATTACATATAACTATCCAGTGCTACCAGTAGTTCCAAATAAGTACCTGATCCAAGCATCATTGGCCAGTCATATCTCATTTCCTGTTTTTTTTTTTTATGTTCCTTTGTGTACTAGCACCAGTTATCTTGTAAATTCAAGGTCCTAAGTAGATTATCAACTTTAATTGAAATGTCCTATTGTATATTTTTTCACGTGGTTTACCGGGTTTTCTGCATAAAAGCGCCAACATTTATATTTTTTTTACAAGAAAATTCTTCTAAATATTTAGAAAAATATATGAAACTTGTATATTATCACTCATAAATAAAGTGGTAAGTGAAAGTCATCATTGTGTTTTATACCTAAATTTGATGGGAGAAAATAAGAATTAAATCCCTATACCAACAATGGGCCATAAAATAAGGAAAATCCCATATATCGTGGTTACTTATAAATCAAAAAATTTGCTTTGAAGGAACTTTTACCAAATAATGCAACAATTCTCACTCATTTCCCCTAAATAGACTATTAATTTCTATCACAATTGAAACACAATTGTTTAGCTATATTCTGTAACGTTTTCTGAAATTTTACATAAATATTGACGGCGTAGGGATGACGAAATTCTAAGTAATTTTCAGTAGATCTCTATATATTGAGCAGTTCGCTGATATTGATTCACATCAGAGCTGGTTTATACTATATCTGGCTGACTAAATAGCTGACAAGAACTCCTATTATCTGGAAAATAGACCTTAAGACATAATGATCTTCATCAAACTAAGCGTATTCAATTGAATTGTAAAGTTAAGGAAAAACAATACCTGCATGGGCTTCTTTCCTAACATCGAGATTACTAAGTGTAAAAAATCAAAATAGAAAAGAGACCCCATCGTTAAGAAAGTGGTCTCTCGTAATTTACACATGATATTGGCCATAATATTTTAATTGTCTACACACTTTCCTCATTAGTTCAATATACCGAATGCTTGTATGCTGAAGAAAGTGAAGTAGAAAAAAAAATAGCATTATTTTCATCTTAGTTCGAAAGAATTTCTAAATATAGGTACATGATGCTTCCTTTGAAAATCCCCCGCCCAAATCAGCAATGAACATAGAGGTTTGTATAGATTTATTTTTATTTGATACTGGTTATGGTATGCTGATTACCAATACTCAGGCCCTTATCAAAGACGCATGAAAGTTAGCTAAATTTGTAATTGAAAATAGTTTTCCACACGTTTCTTACTGAGAGCTATTTTTGAATATCGCCTTCCAAGTATTATCAAATTATTATATAGAATTCCAAATAATTTCCTTGTATATAACTCTCTCTAAAGTTTTATACATGCGACACTGATATTGGCTGTTATCAGAAGGTGAAGATTTTTCTCTCATAAAAATAAATGAAATAAACGGATTTTGAGCGAAGCGAAAAATCTATTTTTGGTTGAGGTAGCTATGTCGTCCTAATGGAAGTTCCTAAAGGGTAGCTTCCTAGGGTATATTTGACTACAGTGATATTCTCAGAGAATTTTACCTTATGGTATCCAGAATTCTAACTCCTGGAGCGAATATCCCTAAATAAATCTAACAGGGATATCGCATAATATCAGAGGACGTATTCTTGACACGTCACATAGCTATCTTCACCCCAAACAGTATCAACACTTCGAGGGGTTGCAGTGACAATAATCTGAAACGAGAATGAAAAGAGAGCCGCTCATAAGGAATCTGTCGTGTTCCGTTTCCAGTGTGTATCTGATGAAGGCGGTAGCTCCCTCTTTATTCCTTGTAGCGATATATGAGGTGCTACAGATACTGTATTATAGGGAGGGCTCAATAAGCCCTTTTACAATAAAAGGAAGGGCGGGTCCATCAGGACGACATGGCTACCTCACCCAAAAATAGATTTTTTGCTTCGCTCAAAATCCGTTTTTTGGGCTCAGGCCATGTCGTCCTGATGGAAGTTTACCAGAGCATTACTGTATCTGTGGATTTTCAACCGGTGCCGTACTCTCAAGAAAGGAAGAGTCATACTAGACTCTGGCAAAAGTCTCGAGGAGTACATATTAACTATTGATGACAAAATGACAAGCCTGTATAGTGGTCTTGCCCTATGCATTATAAAGCAAAGTTTGTGTAAGAGTCACCAATGTTAGTATGAATTCCTGACATCTCCCCCAGTGTGTGTACTCTTATTAACTATTGGATAACAGTTGTATCCGCATAGGAACAAATTTTGTATCTCTACCACCATCGCCTTAGGGTACAACGTCAACCCTTCCTAAGGAAGGGTTAAAGTGAGTGGATTTTTGCTTGAATCAGGGAACAATCTTAAAAGACATACCATGATAAAAATATCCATATTTTAATCCTAATGCTCAGTACATTTCCAATAAAATGAGTGTGGGCGAATAAGATGCAGGGTTCACTATGAACTAGTTTATTAAGATTTAATAAACATACATATCAGATCAACATTTATAAAATTCATAAAATGTGGATGATATCCATTAAAGCATAAAGAAAACAGTCAACAGAAAATATTGTTACATCTAATAGGAAACAGATTTGCAACTTCAATCAAATTATTAATAATAATGATATAGTCTGTATACTGTTTATATACACTAGCGTAAGAAACGCTTGGCACAAGTGTTCGTAAGGACACTTTTGTGGCCTATCGCTCAATGTGTAGTAACATACAGTGACTACACACCCACCCTCCTAATTAATCGTCCAAAATTAATTACACTGTTCCTCGCAGATGTAAAACAGAAGGTTAAGGAATTCTACCTGCTGCTACCACAGACTTCTTGAGTTGCTCCACTTGCTTCGCATAGTGCAAAAAGAACACCTTGGATGACTACCAGCCGGTGTACGAACAAAGATGTTCAAATACCATATAATTAAAGAAATTTTATGGAAGAAGCTACTCATCTCAGATCATGACTACCGAGTGTACTGTCAGGATCCGTTTTGCGAATAACACAGCTGAGTTTCGCCCTTAGTTATAGATAACTTTGAACCCAAGGTTTCTCCTCTGAACAGCTGTCCTCCCATAAAGTCTGAAGTTCTATGAAGATATACCTTTAGACACTCCACTGGACATAGAGATGCATCTTCCTTCAGAGGGCAGATTCTCTAGGGACCCCACCTGTTGGTGGGTAGCTTGTTTTTGGTAAGAAACCTTGGGTCTGGAAATAGATTCAGTTCTCCCTCCAAGAACTGGACGTGGCCTTCCTCTCTAGAGAGAACCACCATTTCACTTACTCTGGACCCCAAAGCGAGTAAAAACAGATATATGACTTTTACTTCAAAACCTTCTAAGCGCTTTCCTCATTGTTCATTTTTTATGCAGAATGAAGAATCTTATCTAATGACCATGAAAAGGGTCTTTGGAGGCGCTGAAGGGCTAAGCCTAGCATGGGCCTTCATAATTCATTAAGAACGTCGTTAGAAAGGTCGACCTGTAAGGCATATAGTATATGTCTTGTCAAGGCAGGCTTGAACAATAGAATTGTGTTGGCTGCTAAACCTTGCTCATGAAGGTGAGTGAATAATGATGAATAGGAATGTGTCGAGATTTCTATTGGTTTCTTCGCCTTGACAGAGGATATCCGCTTCTTCCCTGAAGCCTCGTAATGTCTTCGAGTTCCCTTCAAAAGTCTAAACTGACTTTTGACAACGAATCTTTTTCCTCATCACTAAGGAGAGAAAATCATGAGATGCAGGTTCCGGGTTTTCTGTGATGAAGCGAAGACAGTCGACTTCTGTACTTGCTGAGACAGGGATGGATCCGGTAGCGGTACGAATTTTAGTCGTAGTTCCAATGCCCGAGGGAACCACACGATATTTGGCCACTTGTGGGCCACTATTGCCGCCTTCCCTTTGAAGGATCTCAGTTTGTCGAGGACCTTCAAAAGGAGGTTATGCGGAGGGAACAGATAAATACTGGACCATCTGTTCCAGTCTAGGGACATAGCGTCCACTGACTCCGCTAGCGGATCCTCGTATGGGGACACATAACGATCTATTTTCTTGTTGTCTTTCGTCGCAAAGAGGTCTATCTGCAGCTCCGGGACTTGACTCAAAGATGAAGGAGAACGATCCTGAGTCTAGGGACCATTCTGACTCTACTGGTGTAAACCTGGATAGAGCGTCCGCTGTCACATTGCAGAACCATTGAATGTGAACTGCGGACAGGTGATATTTCTTCCTTTCTGCCAAACGGCATATGGCCAACATCACTTGGTTGATTTGAGGTGACCTCGACCCTTGTCGATTCAGGCATATCACTATCACCTCGGTGTCTAGAGCCAGTCTTATGTGGGTCGAGTGGCGAGGAGATACTTTCTTTAGTGTCAGAAGTACTGCCATGGCTTCTAGAAAGTTGATGTGAAATGACTTGAAAAGATTGGACCAAGCTCCTTGGACTCATTTCTGATGAGAGTGACGTCCCCAGCCTTCCTTTGAAGCGTCTGTGTGGATAGTTAATGACAGGGGAGGAGGTTGAAGAAGTATTGATTTCTTCAATTGCTTGGCATTGGACCACGGCTTGAGAAGCGATCGCAGTCGAGTCGGTAGTGGTCTTATTAGATCTATCTGAGCGTTTGATGCGTATTTTCTTCAGACTCCTGTTGCATCCTTTAGCTTTGCTCTTAGCACTGGATCTGTTATCGAAGCAAGCTGTATAGAGTCCAGCACTCTCTCCTGTTCGCGTCTTGATATCCGTTTGGATTTCAATAGTCTCTTGACCGATCCTGCTATTTCTTTCCTCTTCTTATCAGGAATGGGAAGTCCATGTTACTCCAAATTCAAGTGGATTCCCAACCACTGAAATTTTTGAGCTGGAAAAAGTCAAGACTTTTTGATGTTGATCTTGAATCCCAGATGTTCTAGGAACTGGATCACTATCTTAGAAGCTTGCATGCATTCTGTCCTGGATGCTGCCCACACCAGCCAGTCATCCAAGTAGGCTACTACTTGGACCCCCTTTAGGCGTAATTGATGGACGGCTGTGTTCGCGAGCTTCGTGAAAATCCTTGGGGCTATGTTTAGCCCGAAAGGCATGGCTCTGAAGGCGTAAAGTTTCCTATGTAACTTGAAGCCTAGGTAGGAGGAGAGGTGACGATTAATTGGAACGTGCCAATAAGCGTCAGACAAGTCTATAGAGACAGTATATGCCCTTTTGGGCAGTAGGGTCCTTATGTGTTGAAGTGTGAGCATTCTGAACTTGTAGTTCACTATGAACTTGTTGAGTGGCGACAAGTCTAGAATGACTCTGAGTTTTTCTGAGTCCTTCTTTGGAACACAAAACAGCCTTCAATGGAATTTGATGGACTTAACTTTCCCGATTACTCTTTTGTCTAAGAGCTCTCGGACATATTCTTCCAGAACGGGGGTTGAGTGTTGGGAGAATTGAGGAAATTGAGGTGTAGGACTGCTCCAGCTCCAACCTAGTCCACTCTTTATTAGGCTGTGGGCCCAGGGATTGAAGGTCCAGCGATCCCTAAATAGCTGTAGTCTCCCTCCTACTGGAAGCATCTCACTTCTGCTGTTGTGGACCTGAGGCCTTGCCTCCTTGACCGTGTCCTCCCCTGGATTCCCTTCCCCTTGAAGGGCGTCTAGAAGAACCTCTGGGTGTTCCTCTAGCCTTCGAACGAAAGGAAGAAGTCTGCCTTTCGAAGGCTGGGTTAAAAACTGGCGACTGAGTCGCCACTTGTTGAGGTACCAGCTGGTACGTGGTTGGAGGCTGTGCCACTATCTGAGGCACCGCAGTCACAGGGAGTTGTTGTTGTTGTTGCTGTTGGTAGGGTTTAGCCGGCCGAGAGGATGGCCTAGGCCTTTTTGTCTTCTTCTTGGGTTGGGGACCCTCATCCGGAGAAGACTTACTCTTAAGATATAAGCCCCACTTTTTGAGAAGGTTCCTATTCCCTGTGGCGGCCTTGTCTACTACCTCTTTAACCACTTTGTTGGGAAAGAGGTCTTTACCCCAGATACTAAAGGAGATCAGTTTCCTCGGTTCTTGCCTCACCACAGCCGAGGCGAACACGAACTCTCTACAGGGTCTCCTAGCTTTAATAAAGCTATAGAGATCCTTTGTAACCGTGGCCAGATGGGTTTTGGCCACTACCATGAACATGTCCTGGATCTTGGGGTCACTTGCCATCGTTTCTAATGTTGTTTGCAACGACATCGATGCCGCAAGTATTTCTTTCGTCTCTTGCTCTCTGCGCAAGAGAACCTCCGACAGTTTTGGAAGTTCCTCACCAAGCTGACATTCAGCAATATCAGCTTCCAGCTTCCCGACTGAGAAGGTAAAGTGTACGTCCTTCCAGTCTTCTTGGTCCATGGGCAAGGTCAGAGATAACAGCTTGCACTCCTCCAAGGAGGGACATGGTTTCCCTGCCTCCACCGCCTTTAAGGCTGCCTTATATCCCTTTTCCATGAAGGGAAAGGCTCTGGTAGGAGAGGCCATAAAGGAGGGAAGCTTCTTACTCAAGGCTGGCACCTTTGAGTTCTTGAAGCCCCTCTCTTTCATCGAGCTCGCTAGTAACGCCTGATCTTTACTATGGTAAAAACTATGACCTTCTTCGGCTCCGTCTCCTCCTTTGAGGCTGGTTCCTTCCTAAGGCGGACATAGCAGTCCGGGTAAGACTCTTTGTTGGGCCAAAATTCCACCTCTTCCAGGGGAATTGCTCCCAACTTTTCAGATATCACGATCTTCCCGATTGTCATTGGCATGTGTTCGGCATACCTCCAAGGATTGGTATCCGAGCACAAAGGAAGATCGTTCACGTTGAGTCGCTTCTGGGTCCACGTGATGCTGCAAGTCTACTTATCTCCAGTTTCATTGCAGCTTCCTTTTCATCATTCTTCTTTTGAATTTGTTGGATCATCTCAACAATAGAAGAAAGAGTCCTTCCCAGTTCATCTGGGATAGCAGACGATGTAGAGGGAAATGGTTCTGGGTCTGGAACCAATGTAACCGACACCTCGTCGATTTCTTCCTTTTCTACTTGAGGAGCCTGCGACAGCTCCTCCTCCTGACCTTCTCCTAGAAGGTCCTTCTCTGTAGAATCCGACACCTCCAACATCTTATCGTCCAATTGGATGTCTTGAAGGGCGGCCGAGACTTCAGAATATACCGGATTCTGGGCAGTTGGTATCTCCACTTGAGGCTGAGGAATGACTGCATCAGCCGATGCTTTAGGAAAAAGGTAGGCCCTCATCTTCTCATTTGGAAGGTAGGAGCCTGAGGTGTTTTTCTGAAAACCCCTCACCCAGGATCGTAACTTTTCCCTGGCAGCATCCCTTGACTCTGTCGACTTAGGGGTGTCAAAAGCCTTGGTAATCAGGTTAGAACATACTCTACAAACCTGAGGGTCCCAATACCGGAGATCACCTCTGGAGGTTGCGCATGCTGCGTGCCTCCTGCAAAACTGATGTCCACAAATATCTGTTAGCACCCTGGTTCAAGTCTTCTATTCAAAAACTTGAGGCTTATTCCATTCTGTAGTGTTTCTCCAATTTTGGTTTGATTATGTTTTTGAATGTCTTGAGTTTTTAATTTGATTATTGTTTTAGATAGTTCTAGTTCTATTTTATGTATCATGGATTTTACCGTCTTTTTCAATAGCCTTTCTTTTGTTTTTGTTTTTTTATGTTTTATGATAATTTCTTTGCTCTTATTTAGGAACTTTTCCACATATCTCCAACGCTGATTCCAATAAACATTTTGTTAAATTACTGTTACTTTTTTCTTTACTCCCTTCCTTTTTATCATGAAGAATATAGTACTTATTCTTTTTGCTGAAATAAACATAAAACTTTCCCATAACGCTGGAGGATAAGTTGTTGTCTTTTTTTCTTATATCTAGACAAATTTTACCTCCCACCATTGTATGGTAGATGATATCTTTATCTAAATTAACTTTCTCACTAAAAGTTCTATTTCGTTTCTCGTTTCTCCATTTGCTTTATTTTTCCCATGTCCACTTTCTTTGTATTTTTATAAAAAAAAAGGTCCAGGATTTCTAAATTGTTTCTTTTTTCAGCAAATTATACAAGCACATCTCCTCTTTCATTCCTCGTGTCTTCTTCAAATTTATCTACTGCAGTTTTACATTTCTAGTTTTTACTATCTTTAGCATTAAAATCTTTTAAGATAAATACGAATTAAGTCATGCTTTTTTTCAAAGATATCGCTTTATTTCTTCCTCTGTATGGGATGCCATTAGTGAATACATTTGAATTTTCTTTATTTT
>NC_090726.1:80799426-80804426 GCF_036898095.1 Palaemon carinicauda | reverse complement strand
TTTATTTAATGTTTATTCGTCGTATGTAATTTGATTGATAAATTAATTCATTTAATCAAATAGATAAATAGAAGGACAACATGATTTTCATTTATGCTCTGTCTTCAATACAAATGTTTCTAAACATCTAGTAAGGGATTGAAATAGGATAATTTAAGCCGGAATGTATTTTACATAAAAAAAACTTAATTTCCGTGCCACAGATAAATTTTAGTTAGTTTCTTTAAATTTTATGCTACAAGTAAATCTTTAAATGAATGTAGTGTGAGCTTATCCTATTCGATTTTTATTGGACAAATCCAGATAAAGGTGGATTTATTACATTGATAATATATCCGCCACAAGATAGTGGTTGCACCGGAACGTATAACACCAATTTAAATTTAGCTTGTATTGGGAACTTCGGTATATTTTATATCCGAGATGTCTTTTGGCATAGCGAATTTCTATTGATAAGTTATATTGAAAAAGTGTAATTTTACAACCACTAAATTATGATTCTCGTTACAAGCATTCATTTTGTATATATATATATATATATATATATATATATATATATATATATATATATATATATATATATATACATATACATATATATATATATATATATATATATATATATATATATATATATATATATATATATATATATGTATTTATATACATATATACATATATATATATATATATATATATATATATATATATATATATACATATATATATACATGTATATATATATATATATATATATATATATATATATATATATATACATGTATATATGCATATATATATATATATATATATATATATATATATAAATATATATATAAACTGAATATATATATATATATATATATATATATATATATATATAAATATATATATACTGTATATAGATATACAGTATATATATATATATATATATATATATATATATATATATATTAATATATATGTAATAATTATAATAATAATAATGATAATAATAATAAAGTAAAAAAACTATTGTGATATTTGAGATTTAGTTTGAAATTTCGAAAGGACCATCTCCTTCCCTCTTCAGAAAACGTTTGTTTCAATCATCACATATTCACGGAAAATTGTGTAGTTAAATTCACACACACACACAAACACACACACACACATACACACACACACACACACATATATATATTTATATATATATATATATATATATATATATATATATATATATACATATATATATATATATATATATATATATATATATATATATGAATACATGTATATATATATATATATATATATATATATATATATATATATATATATATACAGTATTTATATATATATGTATATATATATATATATATATATATATATATATATATATATATATATATATATATATATACAAGCTTCTCTCTATACCTCAGGATCAGAGACCGAAGGGGGAATCAACTCAAAGATGATAGCTTCTGGTCGGCTGGTGAATCGAAACCGGGGCCAGGAAACAAAGATGGCAGTGGCATCCCAACCAGCCTCAAAGATTTCCTGCACTTTGACAAAATGATGATTCCATCTATTTTTCATGAATATATGTTGTTTTTAAGGACTGATCTTGTGCTACGATTATTATCCCTGCAGTTTCCTTCTTAAGTTTTCCTCTCCGTAGCTATTGCCATGTTTCCTTGCTATCTAATTTTTCAGTTTGTGCCAGTAATTGTCCATCCATTGGTTTTCCACTTTTTAGTCTCTTTTTTTCCATTTCTCTCCTTATACAATTCTGGGTCTGCATCCTCCTTTCTCAAGTTGTCTTCTCACGCTCTCCTTACTTATTCAACATTATAGATCTTAAGATAATACCTTAGTCTTCTACTTACGATGTTGACACAATCATCTATATAGATCAGTGCTTTCCCTCTTTTACTGTGTGGAATATAGAGCTTGTCAATAGTGATCATTATCTTTTCTAACTTTTCTATCCATCTTGTATAGCTCTGACTTCTTTTACTTAAATATTGCACTACTGTACCTGCTTACTAGCATTTACTAAGTGTTTTTAACCTTCACCATATTTTTAAAGTTAAGCTTTGACTCCATTATAGTTTTGATTACTTGAATATATTCTCCTTTAACATTTCCATTGTTTGGTAATTTATTACTTTTACTTTTACACACCAGTTATTTACAACCGGCCTCGTCTATATCCTTCATTACATTTTCATCTGGCAATTTTACTCCGTCAGTCTTTTTCACTTTTCCCCTTCTGTGTTAAGGTCAATGTTTGTTTAATAAATTTTAGTTGCATTCACCTCGCTTCTCATTTATCAATTACTGGCACCTTGCACATTTTCTTTGTACCTTCTTAATGACTACTTCACTTTAGAGTGCAGGATGCACATTAGGTTAAATGATTTATAATTCTCTGACCATATTCAATGACTCTCCCAAGCTTGTATACTTTCTTTTAAGATCTTTAGATATTCATAGTGTATCTGATCAGGAAGGATAAAACATTTAATCATTTCACCTGATGAAAATATTGGAGGGAATTATCCATTTACAAATGACATTTTTTTTTTACTACGTTATTCTTCCATTTACCTTTCCGAGGAATTGATTCTTCATAGGATTATCTAAATACTCGAGCGTAATGTGAAAAGGGTAAAACGACGGCAGATTACTCTCCTCCCAGGTCCTTTCTCCCTATGATGGGGGCATGTCAGATATGCTAGTTGGCTACACAGATTCCCATAAGCATAAATTACGTGCACCATCTCCACCCATTTGAGCTCCTTAATTAGAATCCTCATTAACAATACCGAGTACCGATGTCTAGATAACAGCCAGCAAGCTATGGTAAAAAAAAACATAAATTTTCATATCACAAATATATTACATTGACTCGCACAATCTCTGTCATGGTCAATTAGTACCATGCTCCACTGGTAGGTGATAAGTTTTACTGCAGAGCATAAGGCTAAAGAGATGAAATTATCATAATGTTTCTTTTCTTTCTTTAACCATAGCTGATGGCTTGACTTCCTGCGCTGGTCGGCAAACTACTTTGAGTAGCACTGGTCTAGTTAAATACCAGGAGTTATGAGCAAGTACATCATACAAAATTCAATCAAAATTAAACATGAGCTATCAGGCTTACACAGTTTAGTTTATTAACAGGACAGGGAAGAACGAGTGATAATATAAAAAATCAAAACAGTTACAGAGTACTAGCATGTAAGAAACACATACGGTCGATGACTCCCCTTATAAGAAAGACATACATGTGAAATAGGATACCCTGATCTTGAGAGGCGTAATGTAGGTTGGCCATATGGTAGGAGATATGCAGGTTTTAGACTATCAGTGGATGCCCATTCTTCTTTGCTACGAATGTTGATTAAGATAGCCTTCAGTGTATAACGGATCAAGAGAAAGTAGTTTCTCGCTAGTGTCGTTTCACAGGAAAAAGTGTGTTGACCAGTGCCAAGGTGTCGGTATGTGTTTCTTCCCTAGAGGAAGTTGTAGACAGAAAAATTTAAGCAGAAACGACCAATGGTTCGCCATACACCATTCCATCTGCTAAAACATACAGGGTGTCTTTAAAAGGAACTCTTAGTCCCAGAAGGGTCGTAAGAAGTGGAATAATCTAGTTGGAAGCATTGCAGAGGGACATCAAAGCTGCTTCGTGAGTGCAATAAAAACATTCAACCATTCCATTGACAGCAGGGTTGTAGGTAATTGTCTTGATGGAGGGTGATGCCCAAGGGGTTTGCTAATGTTATTCACAATTTAATGGTGGAAGTAGTACCCCTGTCAGAAGTAATATGCTAAGGGATACCAAATCCTGCTTATCCAACCTGTGAGTAAGGCAGGTATAGGCTACATGAGGTGGATGTTGCTGTTTCTATGGGCTTCAAGCCACTGAGTGGAGTGGCCAAAGTCAGAAAACAGGTAACGGTGTCCTTCTGACGTGGGTTGGGTGTCTACTACATTGATATGAATGTGGGCAAAACGATGCTAAGGTTGAGGGAAGGTGCCCACTGCTTTTGAGGTATGGCATAAAATACAGGTGTGGACCCAATCCTTAGCATCCTTGGTAATGTCATGCCAAATGAACTTCGTCTTCAGTATCTGTGCAGAGGATTGGCGCATGGGAGTAGGTATTCATGGTCTTAGTCTACCATTACTGACATCACAGAGGAGGATGGCGTTGTAGTTTTCGAGGTGGACGACTCTCCAACGGAGGGATGTTCAGGATGTCCTATATGCTTGGTACGCTAGATCTTTTTGTTAGGCTTCTGATAAGGCGTAGTAATCTAATCCAAGGTGAACTGCAGCAAATGTGTTTCTTGACAGGGCATTGGAAACAGGATTCAAATTTCTCAGGGATGTGTTGAAGGTTGTGATTGTATTTAATTAAGGCGGAGATATGTGTGAGTTGAAGAGTAGACCAGGAGTTGGACTGTCGAGTTAAGGCCTGTGGTCCATGTAAATAACAAAGGGCATAGTTTCTCAAAAGTGGCAAAAGTGATGGACAGCCAAATGCACAGTCAGCACTTTACGGTCCGAGGTAGAGTAGCCATATTCCGCTTAAGACAGTTTCCTAGTGAGGAAGGCCAATGGTGGGGCTAGCCATTCACCACATGCTCGAATACTGCACAAATAGTGACGTTGATGGCATCTGTGGGGAAAAAGAGAGGTGCCCGTTGCATAGGAAAGTGAGAGCAACAGTGGTTAATAGGGCGTTTTCTTCATTGCAAAAGGCCACTTCTTGGAAGGGACCCAAGTCCAGATCTTTCGGTTGCACCTGAGGGAGGCGCAGAGAGGAGCAAGAGTGGCAGTGAAAACTGGCAAAAAACCATGATAATAGTTGATCATGAATAAGAATTGACGGTCGAGGGTGTGTTTAAGTTCTGAACGCCTGCTACAATACTTTGATGGCGCCAAAGGTACACTTGTCACTCCGGACTACAATGCGATTCTGTTGTAGGCGGTTGAGTATA
>NC_090726.1:80781926-80794426 GCF_036898095.1 Palaemon carinicauda | reverse complement strand
ATTGACACAGGTGAAGGAGACGCAAGGTTCTCAAGAACCAGATTATTGACAGGCAATAAATAGACAGGTTAACCACAATTATATATATATATATATATATATATATATATATATATATATATATATATATATATATATATATATATATATATGTGTATATATATATATATATATATATATATATATATATATATATATATATATATATATATATATATATATATATATATAAGAAGAGGATAACCCAAAACTTTAAGCATAAGTATGATAGTAAACATTAGATGCCACTTTTAAGATACCGAGGTATCAAAGTCATAAAAGCCTGTATTACAAATCAATGACATTAGCGTTAGAAACGCTCGGCACACATGTCTGCACTTATGCTAGGTTCACCTTCGGAAATGGAACAGTCTGGATGGGCAACACAGTGCCCTCACTTAGTTTGTAGTACAGTATATAACTACACACTCACCCTGGAATTAATCGTCCCAATTAAGACCACTGTTCCTCGCAGAGTTAAACAGTAGGGTTAACACCGCGACCCACTGCTACCACAGATCTCTTTTAGTTCCTCTACTTGCTTCGCATAGTGGCGAAAGAACACTCTGGAAGACTTCCAGCCAGTGTATGAACGGAGATGTTCAAAATCCATACAATTAAAGAAATTTAATAATGAGGCAACTTTCCTCGGATCGTGACCTGCGGGTGTATTGTCAGGATCCGCTCTGCGAATAAAATATGTGATTTTCGCTCTGAGTTGATTCAGAGATAAATTTGAGCCTGATGTTTCTCCCCTGAATAGTTGACCACCCTTGAAGTCTGAAGTTCTATGAAGATAGACCTTTAGGCATTCTACTGGACATAGAGATGCATCTTCTTTCAGAGGACAGATTCTCCAGGGACCCCACCTGTTGGTGGGTAACTCATTCTTGGCCAGAAACGTAGGATCCGGAAACAGGTTCAGTTCTTCCCCATCCAGGAACTGAACACGACCTGCCTCTCTCGAAAGGCTACAATCTCACTAACCCTGGCCCCGGACGCGAGTGCAAAATAGGAAAATAACTTTTTGTGTCAAATCCTTTAACGCACACTCTTCATTGCTCAACAGAGAAGCGAAATGAAGAACTTGTCTAAAGACCATGAAATGGGTTTTGGAGGTGCTGAAGGTCTGAGCCTAGCACAGGCTTTCGGGACTTTATTAAAGATCTCGTTACCTAGGTCGACCTGGAAGGCATATAGAATGGGTCTTGCCAAAGCAGACTTACACGCTGAAATCGTGTTCGCTGCCAAACCCTGACCATGGAGGTGGGGAAAAAAGATAAGCAGAAGTCTGTCAAGATCTCCTGCGGAATCTTCGCCTTGACAAAAGGCCACCCATTTTCTCCAAGATGACTCATATTGCCTTCTAGTAGATTTGCATTTATATTCCTCAAGGAAGTCTATACTGGCTTTCGAAATCCCGAAACGCTTTCTCACTGCTAGGGAGAGAAAATCATGAACTGCAGGGTCCGGGTTTTCTGTAAAGAAGCGCAGACAGTTGACTTCTGGACTCGCTGGGTCAGAACTGGATCTGGTAGTGATACAAACTTCAGCTACAGTTCCAATGCCAGGAGGAACCACACGCTGTTCGGCCACTTGTGGGCCACTATTGCCGCTACCCTTTGAAGGATCTCAGTTTGTTGAGGACCCTCAACAGAAGGTTGTGAGGAGGGAACAGATAAATCTTGGACCATCTGTTCCAGTCGAGGGACATCGCGTCCACTGCTTCCGCTAAGGGGTCCTCGTACGGGGCACGTACAGGGGCAACTTCTTGTTGTCTTTCGTCGCAAAGAGGTCTATCTGCAGTTCTGGGACTGATTCAGAATGAAGGAAAATGATCCTGCGTCTAAGGACCATTCCGACTCTATCGGTGTGAACCTGGATAGAGCGTCCGCTGTCACATTGCGGACTCCTTGAAGGTGAACTGCCGACAGGTACCACTTCTTCTTTTCCGCCAATCGGAAGACGGCCAACATCACCTGGTTGAGAGGTGGTGACCTCGATCCTTGTCGATTCAAGTATCTTACAACTACCTCGCTGTCTATTACCACTTTATGTGGAACGAATGACGCGGGGAGACTTTCTTTAAGGTAAGGAGCACTGCCCTAGCTTCTAGAAAGTTTTATGAGAAAGGTCTTGAATAGCCTGGACCAAGTCCCCTGGACTTTTTTCCGATGAGAGTGACCTCCCCATCCCTCCTTTGAGGCGTCTGAGTGAATCGTCACCGACGGGGGAGGTGGCTGAAGAAGAACCTGACTTCTTTAGATGTCTGGCTTGGGACCAAGGCCTGAGAAGAGTACTTAGCCGAAGCGGCTGGTCTTCTCAGATCTCTTCACGCGTTTGATGCATAACTTCTCCAAACTCCGATTGCATCCTTTAGCTGTGCTCTTAGCACTGGGTCTGTCACCGAAGCAAACTGGAGAGAGCGCAGTACTCTCTCCTGCTCATGTCTTGATATCCTTTCGGAATCTTTAAGTCTCTTGACAGAACCCGCTATCTCCTTCCTTTTCTTCGCCGGGGTGGAGAAACGGTGTGACAAAAGGTCCCAGTGGATCTTAGCCACTGGAACTTTTGAGATGGAGGAAGTCGAGACTTTTTCTGTTGATCTTGAAGCCTAGGTACTCTAGAACTGGATCACTTGACTGGAAGCTTGCAAGCATTCTGTCTCGGATGCTGCCCACACCAACCAGTCGTCCAGGTAGGCTACTACCTGAATTCCCTTTAGGCGAAATTGTTTGAGAGCTACGCTCGCAAGCTTCGTAAAAATCCTTGGGGCTATGTTTAGCCCGAATGGCATGGCTCCGAAGGCGTATAGTCTTCGTTGTAGCCTGAACCCTAGGTAGGGGGAGAGTCGATGGCTAATTGGAATGTGCCAGTAGGCGTCTGACAAGTCTGTAGAGACGGAATATGCCCTCTTGGGCAGTAAGGTCCTTATGTGTTGCAGTGTTAGCATTTTGAATTTGCAATTCACTATGAACTTGTTAAGTGGCGACAAGTCCAGAATGACTCAGAGCTTTTCCGAGTCTTTCTTGGGAACACAAAACAGCCTCCCTTAGAAATTGATGGGCTTCACCCTTTTTCTCCAACCGTTCTTGAACGTACTCCTCCATAACGGGGGTGGAGTGTTGGAAAAACCGAAGGTACGGGGGTGGAGTGCTGTACCAGCTCCCGCCCAGTCCATTCTTGAGTAGGCTGTGGGCCCAGGGATCGAAGGTCCACCGATCCCGAAATTTCAGAAGTCTCTCTCCTACCGGTATCACCTCACTTGGACTGCCGTCCTGAGGTCTTGCCTTCCTGAACACGACCACCCCTGAATCCCCTTCCCCTTGAGGGGCGTCTAGACGAGCCTCTGGCTGCTCCTCTAGGCTTTGCTCGAAAGGAAGTAGACTGCCCTTCGAACGCTGGGGTGAATGCCGTGGACTGTGTCGACACAGCCTGGGGTACCCACTGAAAGGTGGTCGGGGTTTGTGCCACGATCTGGGGCACTGGGGGCAATGGCAATTGCAGTTGCTGTTGCTGTCTAAGAGGCTTGGCTGGCCGAGACGGTAGCCTAGTCCTCATAGTCTTCCTCTTTGGTTGAGGACCCTCATCCGGGGAAGACTTTCTTTTGATAGCCAGGCCCCACTTCTGGAGAAGGTTTCTATTCTCCAAGGCGGCTTTATCAAAAATTTCTTTGACCAAGTCGGTAGGGAAAAAGGTCTTTTCCCCAAATGTTGGAGGAGATTAGTTTCTTTAGCTCGTGCCTCACCGTAGCCGAGGTAAACACGAACTCCCTACAAGCTCTCCTTGCCTTGACGAAGCCATAAAGGTCCTTCGTCACTGTGGCCAGATGAGGCTTGGCCACTACCATGAACATTTCATGGACCTTGGGGTCACTTGCCATCGTCTCGAGAGTAGTCTGAAGAGACATTGAGGCAGTCAGTCTTTCTTTTGTATCGAACTCACTTCGCAAAAGAAAGTCAGACAGCTTAGGGAGGTCCTTGCCGAACTGACGTCCGGCAATATCAGCCTCCAACTTTCCCACTGAGAACGTAAGATGGACGTCCTTCCAGTCTTTGTGGTCCATAGGCAGGGCCAGCGACAAGAGTTTACACTCCTCTAGGGAGGGGCAAGACTTGCCGGCCTCGATTGCTTTTAGTACAGCCAGAAACCCTTTCTGTAAAAGGGGGAAGGCTCTAGTAGGCCAGGACACAAAGGAAGGGAGCTTCCTATTCAATGCAGCTACCTTTGAGTTAGAGAAGCCCCTCTCTTTCATCGAGAGATGAAAGTAGAGCTTGAGCCTTAGCATGGTCCATCACTATGACCTCCTTCGGCTCTGTCTCCTCCTTTGAAGCTGGTTCCTTCTTCAGCTGGACATAACAGTCCAGATATGATGCCTTGCTGGGCCAGAATTCCACCCTCCAGGGGAACTGAGCCCAGCTTATCCGAGATGACGATCTTTCCAGTCGTCATCGGCATGTGCTCAGCATACCTCCATGGGTTAGCATCTGAGCACAAGGGAAGGTCTTTCACATTGAGCTTTTTCTGGGGCCCATGTGATTCTGCAAGGCACTGCATTCACAGTTCCATTGCAGCCGCCTTCTCCTGATTCTCCTTCTGCATTTGTTGGATCATTCCAACAATAGAAGAGAGGGCCTGTCCCAGCTCTACTGGGAGACCGGCCGATGTAGAGGGGCTTGAACTTCATCCTGGGCTTCTGCCAGGAGGTCTTCCTCCTGACACCCGTCCACATCAGATATCCTGTCATTTAGCTGGATGTCTTGCATCGCGACCGCGACTTCAGCATCCACCTGGATCTGAACTTAGGGGATCTCCTCTTGAGGCTGGGGAATCACTGCATCAGCTGATGACTTAGGGAAAAGATACGCCCTCATCTTCTCACTTGGAAGATAAGGGCCAGAAGTGTTCTTTTGGAAGCCCCTTACCCAGGTACGAAGCTTCTTCCTAGCTATTTAAATGTCTAATTAATCAGGTTAGTGCACACAGTACATACCTGAGGGTCCCAATACCGGAGATCATCCTTGGAGACAGCGTATGCTGCGTGTCTCCTACAAAACTCATGTCCGCAGAGGTTCTTGCTGCTGACATTGCAGAAAGCACTTCCCCACTTCGGAGTGTCCTTCTGTAAAGAGAAGAAATTTCCATGAGTATCAAGTGAACTATGTATCACTGGATATGCATAGTATAGCATAACAATTCAGAAAGGAAAGACACACACTTGTGTTTCCCTCACAACCCATTGTTGCAGCCTTCCAGATAATAAAATCAAAATGGTTTATCTCTACTAGAGTAACCAATGCAAGGTTTCCAGAGGAAACAGGTGGAGCTCACACCTAGGCAATGATTTTAAAATCCTGGATAATAGACAGGGAAGAACTCTGCTTCCTATCTGAGGGCAACAGCAAAGGGATGTGCAAGAAAACACAATAGTGTTAGAAGATACAGTGCTGTACCTAAACCTTTACTATAGTTTTCTTCTTACTGTATATGCTATACAGAAGAATACTTGTACAGTATAGGAGGATGTGTGCCGGCCTGCCTTTGCCGGCCGGCACACACCACAACTAGCTTTAAAGTATACTACTTAACAGCTATAGGGCGGCAGCACTCTGGTTCAAATGCCTGTGCCGGCGGCAGCAACTGCCGGCCGGCAACAGCCAGTGTTGGCCGGCAATGACTGCCGGCCAGCAACTACACAAGGTAGTACCCAGCTGCCGGCCACACTCTTGGTGACCGGCAGACAAGGACTGACATAAGCCGGCCGGCAAAGGTACAAAACCGATGCCAGCCGGCAGCAAAAGAACCAGAAGACTACACCTGCCCGGCTGCCGGCCTCATAGGCCGGCAGCCGGGACAGGTACAGCACTAGAAGAAAATAGAATGGATGCCGGGATAAGAGTGTACACAACCCCCCAAGCCCGGCAACCGAAAGAGTGCATATAAGGAAGGGGAGAAACTTAATTCAGGCTTCCTTGACCAATGCCGTCCGGCTCTGCCGGCAGGCATGGATGAGGGACCAAGAGAGGTCCGGGCAGCACTCGAAAACATAAGACCCTTGCCGGCCAGCATCTCTGCCGGCCGGCAATGGGCTTAGTCAATTCCACATCCCAACCTATACTAGGTCCAGAAGTAGAATGACGTACAGTACAGTAATACCCCTGCCGGCCAGCTCTGCCGGCCGGCAAGGTACAGTACAGTAATGGCTAGGCCATTACGGAGATAAAGGGGGAAGGGACAAAAGGGTCCTGCCAACCTTGCTTTAGTGACAGATCACCCGCAGCCAAGAACTTTGTCTTAGCCTAAGGGAGATCTAAGGGAAAGGGCCAGCAATACTTGCCAGCTTCCAGAGCACCAAAGCAAGGAAGGCGTTGCTACTCCCAAGGGAAGACTTTATCCTCCCCCGAGAACAGCAACAGGACTTAGTCTGGTCGATCACAAAAGAAGGAATCATAACTTACAGAAACCTTCGGTAGTAACCTAAGGGAGCTAAGCTCCCTTTGTAAGTGTTAGGTCAGCGAGGGGGACTCTGCCCCAAGCCAGACAACACGAACTCAGACTAAAAACTCTGTTGTTCTGTCCCTCTTTGAACCAGACTTTGCTGGAACAGGAAGGTACAGTAACACCCTAGTATAGTTTTATCGAAAATAAATTCGGAAAAAACCACTTAGGGATAAGCCCAAGGCTTAAACAGAGGGAAAGGGATTGCATACCTTCTCCGAAGAAAAGAAAGCAACCGGGGAGTATGATAAAGTATACTAAGGCTCCATAAGCAAATAGCCTAGGCACCAAGAGAATCGATTACCTAATTCACAGAAACTCTCACGTATACAATCTTGGAAATATTCCACACAGTCTAAAATGTATAAAATATAGCCTAAAGCTTCAATAAAATTTTAATTACACTCGGAAAAACCAAAATCATGCATTAAGTACTAGGACCAAACGACTAGGCTACATGGCCTAGCGTAGGCCAGAATGGCGAATACTTCGCCAAATAATACAAAGCACGAAAGGAAATCCTATGTAAAGCTAAATAGCTAAAATTTATTAAGCAAAACAACCAGGAATGTCACTCTGACTAACTAATTTATACCTAGCGAGTGACAGTGTCCAGGACACCTCTGGTAGGCTACGGCTCTTGTATCAAAGATTAATCCTATTAATCACTCAAAATTTTACCAAGAGCCTACATTTATACATAACAGACACTATACTCAACTTATCCGAGGCCAACGAAGACGGAGAAGCCATGAAAAGCTGAATAAATCCAAGATTTGCGAGAAAAACAGGAAAAAACACCGAGTTGTTAAGCTACGCAAAAAGGAATACAGATGGCGCCAGGATTGGCGCCAGGCACGCATACGAATCGGGGGATAGGGAAGCCTTGGGAGCGGCTCCCCTTTTTCTTTCCCGAATTCGTATCTCGTCAATCTCCCTCCTACGAGACGAAATCTCTGTTCAGGTCGTAGATTGCCATGTGACGTGTCTAGAATACGTCCTCTGATATGTCGCGATATCCCTTTCACGAGGGATACTCGCTCCAGGAGTTAGAATTCTGGTACCTTAAGGTAAATTCTCTGGGAATATCGCCGTAGTTGTAATATACCCTAGGAAGCTACCCTATAGGAACTTCCATCAGGACAACATGGCTTGAGCCCAAATATATATATATATATATATATATATATATATATATATATATATATATATATATATATATATATATATATATATATATATTAGGAATTTTTGTACCTCATGTTCTAACTGCTTTTTTCCCGTTCACTTTTTCTTTCGTTAATCATGATCTTTCAAAGAACAATTAGCTTGCGGATTGCAGAATCACAAGATTGGGTGCCAGCCGGAGGGACTAAGTTTTTTACAACAACAACAACAATAACAACACCAATGAACTCCCAATTGTAAAAGGTACGGCATATACAAAGTTACCGACAAGAAATTGAACATTCTTCATCATATGGATATCTACAATTTTGTCATAACCCACTCCTTAAAGAATGTATTATATTTTATACCTACCAAGGCAGTTCACTAATTTTTGGGAGTATTTGATATAGAAAAAAAAAAAAAAGAAGAAGACTGTAAGTACCGAAAATCTGCTTATCTATGTTCATCCTGTTTGTAATAAAGTAGTAAATTTTAACAAAATATATGAAAAGAAAGAGGCTAATAATAGTGTGTATTGTGATTGAAGCACTTTAATTTAGTGATACTTTTGGGACTTCCGTATTATAATTACATACAAAACAAATATATTTCACTTTATTTGGGGATACGATGTAAGGACAAAGATATCACCAGATTCCAGAGTTTATACAAAATTAATAATTTTCTTTTTAACAAAAAAAAAAAAAAAAAAAAAAAAAAAAAAAAAAAAAAAAAAAAAAAAAATCACGTGATTGTTGTCATGTAAAATTTTTCCTCCATTAAAAAAATTATGAAATATAGATTATAATAGAAAAAAATCTAACAATTACGACAATATTTATTATCTTTATTCCTAATTTGTCTATGTCGAAACGACACCCTGTGGAAATGTCTATTACGTCGTGACACTCGTTTACTGGACGCAATTAGGAGTCAGATGATGACTTGCACTTGTTTTGATCAAAAATACTACTCCGTATACAATGAATTTGATATTGTAGCCGGAATGATAGGGTATTGAAAAGCCACAGTCTGTTATTTGTGGAGGTGTGTTTGTTAATGACTCCATGAAGCCATAAAATCTCACAACACCTTTAGATTCACAATATTCAGAAATGCTTCAAAGCAGAAGGAGTTGTTTTCAAGAAAACATATAGATTTAACCCTGGATAGGTACGGTGGGTCGTTTGCGACCCCGAGCGTCAAAAAAAAACAGGTTTTTCTCACGTGACTCACCCCTGTGACTGAATTTGTGGGTGATCAACCTGCAGGAGGTGTCTCCCCTACACGCTCTAGTAGTGTCCAGATGTGCATTGCTGTAGCTGTACTCCTTCCCCGATTTCTGAGACGCGTCGGGGTCGTTCGCGTCCGAGTTTACCCTTCTGAGGTAGTTTGCATAATTATCAAAGTTATTACGTATTATGAAATTGTCGTAGAATGGTGCAACTTGTATAGGTTATCAGTTGTGGAAAGTCTTGGTGGATTGTTTGGCTACCATGTGCATGTTTTTTTTTTTTAGTTAAAATGTCGTTCATCACCACGAGGACCATTTTACCGCAAGTGCCCCTTTTTCATTTTTTTTTCATTTTTTTGCCAAGTCATTTTTCCGTAAGATATTGCCAAATAGTGTCGTAAAACTTTTGCTTGTTTAGTGTTGGAAAGTGTGTCTAGATGATCTGGCTACCCATGCATGACTTTGTTTTTGTCAGATACGACGTAGTTATTGGTATATTGGGTATTTAACTGCGGTTACCAATTTCTGTTTTTTTTTCAATATTTGTAAAAATTACTACGTAGTAAGGAATTGCCGTATATTATTCATTTTTTTTTCATGTTTATGTGTTAGAAAGTGTGCCTTGATGGTTGGGCTAACACGTGCATGTCTTTTTTTTTATCTGAGATGTCGTATATTAGAATGTCGGGCATTTTACCGCGAGTGTCCCTTTTTAATTTTTTTTAATTTTTTTGCCAAGTCATTTTTCCGTAAGATATTGCGAAATAGTGTCGTAAAACTTTTGCTTTTTTAATGTTGGAAAGTGTGTCTAGATGATCTGGCTACCCATGCGTGATTTTGTTTTTGTCAGATACGACGTAGTTATTGGTATATTGGGTATTTAACTGCGGTTGCCAATTTCTGTTTTTTTTTCAATATTTGTAAAAATTTACTACGTAGTAAGGAATTGCCGTATATTATTGATTTTTTTTTCATGTTTATGTGTTAGAAAGTGTGCCTTGATGGTTGGGCTAACACGTGCATGTCTTTTTTTTTTATCTGAGATGCCGTATATTAGAATGTTGGGCATTTTTCCGCGAGTGCCCCTTTTTATTTGTTTTGCATTTTTTTGCTTAGTCATGTTACCGTAAGGAATTGGCAAGTAGTGTCGCAAAACTTATATTTTTATAGTGTTGGAAAGTGTTTCTAGATGATCTGGCTACCCATGCCTATTTTTTTTTTAGCCAGATATGGCGTATATATAAGTATGTGTTCGATTTTCCTGTGATTGCCATTTTTTCGTTTTTTCCCATTTCTTTCAAAATTACTACGTACTAAGGAACTATCACAGAGTAATATTTCATTTATATGTTTATTTGTCGGAAAATATGCCTTGATGGTTTGCCTAGCACGTGGCTGAAATTTTTTTTTTCTGAAATGCCGTATATTAGAATGGCCATTTTTCCACGAGTGCCCCTTTTTATTTGTTTTGCATTTTTTTGCTTAGTCATGTTACCGTAAGGAATTGGCAAGTAGTGTCGCAAAACTTATATTTTTATAGTGTTGGAAAGTGTTTCTAGATGATCTGGCTACCCATGCCTATCTTTTTTTTAGCCAGATATGGCGTATATATAGGTATGTGTTCGATTTTCCGGTGATTGCCATTTTTTCGTTTTTTCCCAATTCTTTCAAAATTACTACGTACTAAGGAACTATCACAGAGTAATGATTCCTCTAGATGTTTATTTGTCGGAAAATTTTGTTTACTTTTTTTTTGATTGAATATCATCAAATTTTTTTAGCTAAAATATTGTTTTACATTTTTTGTTTTCGATTTTATTTCCCTTCAAAAAAAATTTTTTGGGTCAGAATTTTAATTTTATAGTCGTAAAATAATCGACAATTATCCAGCAACCCACCATACAATTTTTATGCATATCCAATAATAATTAGATTAGTAAATAACACCTTGAAATTGACATACCCTTCCTACATTTCAAGTGGCAGATTAGGGAGTCTGAGTCAGTGTGGTTGGCGGCCATTTTGTGGACATATCCGAAGCGTAAGCTGCCCTATCTATATATATTCTTGTTCCCTATAGAATTTGTGATATTTTGGTATATTTTTACCTGCATAAATATCATATTATATATTAAATATATGTATTTTTTTACGAAATTTCCAAGTACTCAAAAAATTACCTTTAGATATGGCCCCTGATATAAATGTAATTTACAAAATAATGAAGATTTTTTTACATATTTCTATTTTAGGATAACATATGTTTATTCCCTAAAAAAATTAGCCACTTCCTATTTCATTTGGGTACCCAAAAAAATTCATGAAATTTGGACAATTTTTTTTGGCCAAAAAAAGTTACCCTTTTTTTCTCATTTCAGATCTTCACCTCCATGGGTCTGACTTCATCCAAAATACATCAAGATGTGTCCTAAACATTCAAGAATCAATTCCTAAAAGGATTTGTGTATATATGTATAAACTTTTTTTTTATGAATTTTTATGTCAGGTCTTTTTTTTTCTACTTAATTTTTTAAAATATTTATAATAAATAGTTTTTCTGCAGATGAGTAGTATTTATCTTTACAGTTGTTTTAAGCATTCATTGAAGTTTTTTTTGGCAAAAGAAAAAAAGGAGGTTACTGCAAAAACTGATTTTTCAAGAATTTTTTTTGGCGTCGGGGTCGTTCGCGTCCGAGTATACCCTTAAAGGGGTGTCCGAGGACCGTACCTATCCAGGGTTAAAAGGCCGAAGTGTCACATAAATACTTGTGCTTCACGGGCATTTTATAAGTAGCACTCAGAGTTTCTAAGGCTAAAAAACCATACACAATCAGTGAGATGCTAGTGATAGGCTGTATTCAACATGCGTGCATGGTGATACTAGGCAAGCAATCGGTAGACCTAGATAACAAATTATCCCATAAGAAAAAATAATTAGCAAAGTATATTTCCTCGCAGTCTGATGAATGTTTAAACATTGTTAGTCAGGCAATTTTGATGGTGTATATGTGGTCTTCAATGAATGTGATTTGAAGAATTTTTTTTTTTTCTTTCTATGTTTTCTGTTTTGTTTCTGCTTCAAGATAACAAGAAAAATAATTGGTTCGGAAGTGTTCTTGATTGTTAGCGGCTACGTCGTTAACAAATGCCAGTTGGATTTCAAGCTTCATTTATGTTCAATTTGTTTATGGTGCTACCAGAATGACAGGAAAGCCAATGAATGCAATTCGACGCTATGCTTATTTTACCGTGAAAGTCTTGTAACCTATAAAAAAATGTCCACAGAACTAAGCATTGTGCTCGACGAGGTTGTAATGATTATAAAACGTGTGATGGTGATTGTTTTGAATTTGAGATTATTCACTGTATTATGTGTTAATATGGGGATTAATCGAAAACAGTTGCTATTGCATGCCGATGTACGGTGGTTATTGAGGGGAGAAGTCCTACCAAGAGTTTTTGTGCCTGCCGACTTCTTCAGGGCAAAAACAAAACAATTTGGTTATATTTGTTCGGAGATGTGTATTTGTTAGCCAAGCTGTCGTATCTGTCTCATGTG
>NC_090726.1:80746926-80766926 GCF_036898095.1 Palaemon carinicauda | reverse complement strand
CATTTATGTTAGATTTTTTTTTAGTTTTTGATGGAGAGAATTATCTGGCTGAATTATAAATTTGGTTGACATTGATGCTCTCTTTTGACGAGTTTGTGGAAGGTTGCAACTAGGTTTTAGCAAAAGACTGGCTGGACATGAAAACACAAGCTTATAAATAAAAACTTTATGATAACAATGACATAAAAATCTTTAACAATATGAACTATTCAAAAGCAAGATTAAGCAGGTTTTATTTATAATATTAGTACAGGAGAGAGCAAGAAAAAGACTTAGAGAGAAAAGGAGAATTCACATCACAATGTGAGAGCGTGTATAAAATACACGTTCATTTCATGAATCCCCGCCCCCCCCCCCCCCCTGAAACAGAATACACAAGTGAATCAGGACATCCTGCCTTAAAGCAGAGAACTGTAGGCGAGTTGTCTTGCAACGTATATTATTTAGGAAAGCCTTCGGATTGAGATAGATAAGAAGGAAAGGACCTATGTAATTGGGTGACAGTGGTGGCTTGCAAGTGTCAGTGCACCGGTGTAAAGGTTTCAAGTTACCCCCGGTTTCAAATTACCCCCCGTAACTTGAAACTGGTTTCGGATTACCGGGGGGGGGTAGTTTGAAACCGGTTTCAAGTTACCCCCTCTGTTTTCAAGTTACCCCCTCATCAGAATGATAAATAATTCGTGTGACATCACAAATATGTATTATACATTTATTGCTGGCTTCGCAGCAGTAGGAAAAGTAGTTTAATTTTGTATTTAAGACCAAAAATATTGTATTAGTGAATTATATGACACGTTAAAAGTCACAGACTGTAATTTAAGGTTTTGTGATAAAGGCAAGGTAAAATTTTATTTTATTTCAGTGTTCGTGTGATTGTCGATATTTTCGTATTTAAGACCTTACGTGTCATATAATTAACTAATACACGGTATTTGAAGTTACAGACTGTCATTTAAGGTTTAGTGATAACGGTGAGGTAAAACTTCATTTTATATCAGTGTGCGCGTGATTGTCGAGATTTTTTTTTTCTCTATTTTTTTTTTTTTTTTTTTGTTATCTCCAGTAGATTCCATTCATGTGCTTTAGGTGCATGAGCTTCGGGTGGCAATATGCCTGGAGAAATTGACACAAAAAACATTCAGAATAAATGGTGTTGATTATTTTATTATTTATACAAATGCATATATATATATATATATTTTCGTATTTAAGACCTTACGTGTCATATAATTAACTAATACACGGTATTTGAAGTTACAGACTGTCATTTAAGGTTTAGTGATAACGGTGAGGTAAAACTTCATTTTATATCAGTGTGCGCGTGATTGTCGAGATTTTTTTTTTTCTCTATTTTTTTTTGTTTTGTTATCTCCAGTAGATTCCATTCATGTGCTTTAGGTGCATGAGCTTCGGGCGGCAATATGCCTGGAGAAATTGACACAAAAAACATTCAGAATAAATGGTGTTGATTATTTTATTATTTATACAAATGCATATATATATATATATATATATATATATATATATATATATATATATATACATATACATATATATATATATATATATATATATATATATATATATATATATATATATATATATATATATATATATATATCACATCTTTTGAACAAGGGCAGCCAACGCGCAGCTTAAGGTGTCAATCACCAAAACTCATTTGTGGCGGTGCCGATTCTCCTTAATCCCGATGCTTTCGCTTCACTAAGACAAGGGAAGGAAAATGACAAATTAGGAGATATGTCATACACGTTGCCACTGGGTCAGTTCACTGAGACCTTTGGTCAAATCCTATTAAATGCATGAAGATTAGCTTCCTCATTCACTGTCTTGCACAATAGGCTTCCGTAAAAACCATGGTAAGTTCTCAGCGTCGTGTTTTTCGCCCAGAAGAAAGAAAAATGGTATACAATGTCTATCAGTTTTTTTTTATTTGGAAAATGATAATGAGATTGTTAAATTTGGAATTGACCAAACAATCAAACGTGTCAGAGATGCAACCAACATATGAAAAACGACTTTGTTTCAGATTTGCAAGGAAAATTGGGTCAAAGGTATTTAGCATACTGATAACATTATAAAGGAAAACATGAAAATGGTCTGAATTAACTAATTCGTTGAATCTTTTGTGGTAGTACTAACTTCATCTGACAAAGTCATCATAACCACGTTTGCTAACACAACCTTTGTTGTAGAAAATTTTTTCGATTAATTAAATAAATTCGAAAACAATAAAATGTAAATATACCATATTAAACATAGTTAATTAAATCCTTTGTAAAGAATCCAGTCTTTTAATAATCAATCAGAATTGAGAACTGAATTCATTTGATATCAAAATTAAGATTATTTCTGTTAGTATGATGATTGTTTTATAACAATTTTGCTCTTTGTTATATTTAAGAGTTTCGATTTGTCACCACGTGGTTGCAAACAAAAAGAGCGAAGGAAACAATTTGGAGAGAGTATTAAATTAAAAGATTATATTCTTAGACCGTGCAAATCCGGGTGAATGACTAATTAGCTGACCCTTTTCTCCTTTTCTTGGCTTGCTCATAGATTAAAGCGGTCAAGCCAGGTGTAATTTGAAAATGACCCAAGAGAATTGGCAATGCCGCTACTGGGCTCCGAGTTTGCTCTTAAAATGGTTTGACTATACCCATAGATGCAATATAACAATAGAACTCCTTGTGTCCATATATCCTTCTGTTTATTCATATATTTTGTCAGTGATAATGCATAGTAACCTCGTAGTATTTCGATGCTATGCACGTGAAAAATGAAAGCTCAAATATAAATTACCAACATTCATGTTGTCGTGCAGACAGAATTAACGTTGTGTAAGCTACTGTTGGCTCGAGGACTTTAAAGATGGTATGAAGTCTAAATTTCCAGGTATTGCTGTTTTTTCATTTGATGAAATGAGTAATAAGAAAGAATGGAGCTATGACAACGGGGCAGAAGTCTTATATTAACCGCATGGAAATGTACGAGGTCTTTTTTTTCATGATACATTTCAGGTAAAATTCTAGAACGTTCTATCACTCAGTTTTTCAATAATTTTCCATTTCGAGATCAACAACAGAGAAAAAAAAATCTAAACACGAATCCATCACTTACTACTCTGGAAGATGGTTTAAATAGTATTTGAATTAGCCCATGATAACACACAGCTGCCTGCCTTTAGGCTAAAATCAGTAACAACAATTGTGAGATTAACACAAGTTGTGTTCAATGTCATCCATAGAGGGCTATAAAGTGTAACGACTTTACCGTAGTCCAGGTGTTTTCGTATACAAACAACCAATGTAAGTACAGTAGAAGCAAACGGCATGTACTGTATCTTGTTTTATTAAAACTGTTATAATTGCTTACAATCTTGCTTTATTAAAAGTGTCAATTATTTACAGATATCATGAATGATATAGTATTTACAACATACATATATATATATATATATATATATATATATATATATATATATATATATATATATGTGTGTGATAAATTTTGCACATTTAGACGTGTTTCTCATACTCAAATAAGCCTCGGGGTCAGCCTCGGGGTCAGACCCCCAGGCGAAATCACACAAAGACAAGAGCTTGTGTCCGGCTGGGAATCGAACCCTGGTCGGCAAGCTTGTATAGACAGTGACTAAACCACTTGGCCTGGTCAGAGGCTAAAATCCTATGCAGTTTCCAGATTTCCTAAGTCACCATATCAAGTGCTATGGATGTCAATGTCCTGTCATTAAAAACAGCATTAGCCTAGTCTGTCCTAAATCTTTTGGTATTGGTATATGTTGCTTCACTGGGGTTTTGTATGTCTAGAGGCAAGGAGTAATTTACCCACATTATGACTTAGGTACTGGATTTCGTTGGAAGAGGATTCATACAAAAAAAAAAAAAATCAGCAGTGATGACCAATGAGACGCAATACACTATTTCAGCTGCCAAGACATCTTGGGCATCCTTAGTAGGGGTCATTAATACAAGGACACAGGGATGCTGAATAAACCAGTTGGAGTCATTACAGTTGAACATCAAGGTTGCTTTGAAGGCATGATGAAAGTGTTCAACCATTCCATTGGCTGCAGAGGTGTGGGTGTTTGTCTGATGTATCGTGATGCACAGGAGATTCTCTATTGATGTCCACAATTGTGAGCTGAAAGAAATAATATAGTCAGGGACACCAGTTCTCACTATCCTCCCTGAGATTAAAGGTAATATTTCAGGTAGCGGTTGCAGTTTGCATGGGAATGACTTGAAGCTAACGAAGGGAGCGGTCAGTGACAGTAAACAGGTAACAGTGACTTTGTGGTATGGGTAGTGGGCCTACTACATCGACATAAAGGTGGGCAAAATGACCTTAAGGTTATGGATAGATGCTGGCTTCTGAATCATTGTGTATCAATGTACTTTTGAAGTTTAGCATGAAGTAAAGGTACGTCCAGATCCTTAGAATCCATAGTAATGCCGTACTAAATGACCTTCGACTATTGTAGCTGTTCAGTAGATCAGTACGGTGGATATCTGAGGCCATGCATTAATTCAGACACCTATTGGTGCATGAAGATAGGTATGCAGGGTCGTGGCCTACCAGTACTGACCTCACAGAGGGGAATGGCATTGGAGTCGTCAAGTATAACGTCTTCCAAACAGAGAGATGTAAAGGATGTCTTGCAGGATTTGTACTGCGGATCCTGTCATTGGACTTCTGCCAAGGCATTGTAGTTAGTCAAAGGGGAGAGATGTTGGCATTAAAGGCTGGAGCGGGTGTTGAACTGATGAGAGAAGGCAAGCACCAGGGACATATTGTCTGTGTGAATGTCGAAGGGCATAGCCTCAAAGAAGTGCCAAAAGTGACTGATAGCTAAATGCACTGTCAGTAATTCATGGTTGAAGGTTTAGTAGCCGGATTCTACATCAATAGCAATGTTACTGGCACCGATGATGAGAAGATGAGGGGCACAGGGCACGGGGAGAATGAGAGCAGTAGCAGTTGATATAGCATTTTTCACTTTGCAAAAGGCCACTTCCTAAAGTGGACCTCACTTTCGGTCGTTTGGCTTGCCCTTGATGGAGGCGTAGAAAGGTCCAACAGTGGCGGCAATGGCTGGAAAGAACCAGTGATAATAGTTTATCATGCCTAAGAATTCTTGCAGTGAATTGACGGTCAAGTACGTGAGGAAGTTCTCAACAGCTGGTACCTTATTAAGGAAGGGGTGGACGCATTCAAGATTGATGCTGTGCCCTAAGAATAATATTTCATTGTTGCCAAACCTACACTTGTCGTAATGGACTACAAGGCCATTCTGTTGTATATGTGGAAAACCAGGCATTGGTGAGGGAGGTGTTCCTGTTTGGAGGAAAAGAACACTAGTATGTTATCCACATAACATACACACATGGGGAGGTCCCCTAAGATGCCATTGATGAGAATTTGAAAAGTGATGCAAGCATTATGAAGGCCAAAACATTCGTAAATGAATAATAAGGATTGGTTATTGAGGTTTTGAGGATGTCGTTTGGGTTTGAGGGTACATGATATTACCATTTCAAGAGATCGAGAGGAAAAAACCTTCACTTTGTGTAAGTATATTAAAATCAATCTGTTGTGGAACCAACTCCATTTTTATCGAAATAATAATCAAATGTTATTTGCCAGTTTTATCCTATTCTCTTAATAAGACTCTGTCAGAAGGAAGTTTGAAATCCGATTGACGAGTACATATCAAAAGGGTAAATTTATCAAGCACAGGAGATTCTCTATTGATGTCCACAATTGTGAGCTGAAAGAAATAATATAGTCATGTAAATAATATGTATTGGGTACAAATGATAGATTAAGTATGATGAAAATAAAAGAAGTAAAAGACTGTTATTGTAGGTGTATAGAAACTAATATGCATAATGTATATTTCTGTCCCTTAGTTTAAAAAAAAAATAGTTTTTTTAATTGCTCAATAAATGATGTAAATTGAAAAGTATTAATAAATAAGGGATTCCAAAGCTAGATTTTGAAGCAGATTCGAAGAAGGATGCAAATACGGCAATGGTTAGAAAAGCGGATTTTATTGCAGCGGAATGGATGGGAAGATAGGATTTCCAAGCACTGACCGGCAATTACTTAAACATATTAAAAGCAGAAAGATAAATACGTTTAATGTGAATAAAATACGATTTAAAACTACTATTGAAAAAGTATTCACGACTAGATATATTTTTTACTTACAAAACATATTTAAATAAGTAGTAAATATGTTAATTGTAAATACACTATGCAGTATATAAAATAAAATAAATATTCATGTAAATATGCTATGATGTATACAGTATATGTGGTAAACTATAAGATTGTAAACGTATATTCCATAATAATAAATAAAAACATATATATATATATATATATATATATATATATATATATATATATATATATATATATATATATTTATATATATATACAGTTTACATTTATATATATATATATATATATACAGTTTATACTCATATATGTATTTGCATATATATATATATATATATATATATATATATATATATATATATATATATATATATATATATATATATATATATATACAATTTATATTTATATATGTATTTACATATATATATATATATATATATATATATATATATATATATATATATATACATATATATATATATATATATATATATATATATATATATATATATATATATATATACGTACATATATATACATATATACATATATACGCATATATATGTATATATATATATATATATATATATATATATATATATATATATATATATATATATATATATATATATATACAGTTTATATCTATACATACATACATATATATATATACAGTTTATATCTATACATATATATATATATATATATATATATATATATATATATATATATATATATATATATATATATGTGTGTGTGTGTGTGTGTGTGTATGTGTGTCTTAAATATAACTGTAATCGAACAGTTTAACATGTTTTTTCAAAAAGGCCCATAAAAGAAACACAGGAAATATAAATAAATCACTATATTTCGGTCAATAAACATCGACCCTCTTCAGGATGTAAAGTAAAAATGAAGAGGGTCGATGTTTATTGACCGATATATAGTGATTTATTTATATTTCCTGTGTTTCTTTTATGGGCCTTTTTGAAAAAACATATATATATATATATATATATATATATATATATATATATATATATATATATATATATATATACAGTTTATATATATATATATATATATATATATATATATATATATATATATATATATATATAATATACTAGTAGTTCATTAGACATATACGTTTGTTTGTTCATCTGTTGCCCCACCTACCTTGTGACGCAATGATCCGGATTATTCTTGTTTTCGGTAATTCAGGGGCTTGGAAATAGATAACAGTTCACTCTTACATATCAGATATTGGGTAGAATGCCAAAGCATGAAATAATTCAGTAGGCTAACTTCTATTGGCGAACACAATGGACAATACCCCTTTGACATGTATATTTATATGAAAGAGTTGCTAGTATTCTCTACCATTATTAAGAACATTTATAAATAAGTATTTATTAATTATTTTTTTTTATCTTACGACCCCCCCTCTCTCTCTCTCTCTCTCTCTCTCTCTCTCTCTCTCTCTCTCTCTCTCTCTCTCTCTCTCTCTCTCGGCTGTTGGTGTTTTATCGATCAATTTATTTGAAAACAATATGGAATTGTATCAAATTGATATAGGTAAATTTACTCTTATGCTCAAATCAATACACCAACAACCATTGCAATTAAATATCATTTATATTTATAGTATATTATTTCACATACTCATAACTATGCGGACTGTGAGTTGTGATATAGGCTACATCAATGAAGTTTAAAGAATATATAAATTTTGGATATGCTTGTTACCATAAACTCCATAGACAAAGTACCAATTTTTCTTATATTGATTTTCAATCTGTGTCTGCACTGTTGATATATCGGTACTATCCAGTTTCCGTACTGCCTGTATACTCTCTTCTTAAGCCTATACTCTTTAGGCAACCATCTGCGCCATCCATGCACAGCCTATCACTTATCGAGATGTTTTACAGTATTATTCGAAAACTTCCATATCATAACAGTCTGAAAAAGACGCCAATTTATTACAAATATTGATACTGAAACTTACTCCTCTTCATGGTCATCTAACTGTTTTCCGTATTTCAAGTAGGATTTTCACATTCTGCAGTCATTATGTAATGATATCATTTTATGTTGGTCTATCAAGGACAAAGGTCTGGTGCTCCCTAATAGGATTAAATTGATATAATTCTTGACATTCTTTCTCATAACAGTAAATTTAAGGAAATTGGGTCCCCGAAAACTTGATTTAAATGATAAAGTGGAAGACAAAATCGACCGTAACCTATAAACAACATAAAGACGAATAATTTTTTAATCAAAAGAATGATACTCTTTGTACAGCACTGATTTATCTTTCAGTTTTTTTTTCTATCTATTTAGTTCACAAAGAGTAAATACCATTGTTATGTATTATTATAATGTACTATATTATTTCAAGTGTTGCAGGTATTGCGCAACATTGCATCATATTGCATGAATAAGACATGTTATGCTTTGTACATAAGAGTAATGATTTGTTTTGGTATTAGGATTCAAACATTTGTTGATTACCTCAAAGATAGGATGTGATTCTTTATGATTTGTACTGAAGTAGGATTTAAGTCTTTTCAGAGCGATGCTCTTTTGTTTAGCAATGTTTTGGTTTGTCAGATTGTGTAAGACGCTCCATATACACTTGGGAGTCAGCTGTCACAGAGTAAACAGAGCAATGTAGTCTTTTATACATTAAACGTATTTTAAGAATACCAACGTCTTATTACCCATCAAGCCAAAATTGACGACTACAGATGGGATCAGCTGAGAAATAATTACTAACAATTGTTCATCTATGTTCCAGGTAATTATTATGGTTAATAGAACTTCCTACCAAAGTACCATATCCCACACTGACGACTACAGATGGGATCAGCTGAGAAATAATTACTAACAATTGTTCATCTATGTTCCAGGTAATTATTATGGTTAATAGAACTTCCTACCAAAGTACCATATCCCACACTGGCGACGTTTAGGACGACGGACAAGCAGGGAGAAGCATTGGACCTTTTGTACAAGGACGGCCAGCACAAGAGAAGGTCGTATGTACATCAGGGGACAAGAGTAAAATCGCCCAATGAAGATTTTACCAGCAGCAGAATAGGAATTTCATCAAATACACAAAAGGGTGAAATTTAAAGTTGGGTAGGTAGGTAGGAAGTACACTTGTGACTGCAGAACAGTAGCTTAACCTACCACAGTTATTAAGGTAAGCAATCAAAATGCCTTTTAATATAGAACACCCACAAGGTTTCAGCATCACTGCTGAGCCCAATTCTGTTGCAACACAATGGCAACAGTGGTGTGAGGAATTTAAGATTTATTTAGAAGCATTAGGGAACATGAAGGATGCCCAAAAGAAGGCATTATTACTTCATACAGCAGGTAGGGAAGTTCGGGAAGTGTTTAAGACTTTGCAGCCTACAGATGACACAAGTGAAGCTGCAATTAAGGCTCTTACCACATATTTTGCTCCTCAGGTCAATAAATTTTTTGAAAGATACCAGTTTTCAGCGCAGGCTTATCAGAAAGAAAATGAAAGTTTAGATGCATTTGTGACTAGACTAAAGAATTTAGCCGTTTCATGTGAATTTCTAGAGTTAGAAAATGTTATCATAGATCAAGTAATTGCACATTGCACATCAGAAGAGCTAAGAAAGAAATTATTGCAAGATAAAGATTTAACATTAGAAAAGGTATTGATAACAGGCAGAGCTTTAGAAACATCAAATAGGCAAAGTAACATAATAGGTAGTTCTACAAGCAATAGAATGGAAAATTCTAAAATTAATACAGTAGGTTCTAAGTGGAAAACCAATGAGAATCAGAGAAGGAATATGACAAAGCCTAGTCATAGAAAAGTGCCTAACACTAATGTTCATAAATATCAGAATCAGGCTTATACACAGAAACAACAGGAAAAACCCAAGTGTTTTAGGTGTGGTAAAACTGATCATCTTGCATACGAAGCAAGGAAATGCCCTGCTACTGGACAGACATGCCAGAATTGCAGAAAGATGGGTCATTTTGCAACTGCTTGTAGATTCCCTAAACAGTACGCAAAGAAAATAAATGCTACAGTTGATACTTTGGGTCAAGAGAATAATGAGGAAAATGTTCATGATAATCAGGTTAGTTCAGAAACTGATTTTGCGTTTCGCATAAATTCAGTCAACAAAGGTGCAAAGAAACATATCATGGTAGAAGTAATCATAAATGGTAAACCAATTTTGATGCAAGTTAACACAGCAGCCGATGTATCAATTATGTCTGAGAAAATGGCTAAAAGCATTGCTAATTTGTTAATAGAAGGTACAAATAGAGTTTTGAAAAGTTATATTGGTTTTGATATTCAGGTAATAGGTGCTTCGAACGTAGAAGTACAGTACAAAGAACAGAAATTAGAGAGAATGCCATTAACAGTAGTAAAAGGTAATGGACAAACTTTGCTAGGTTTAGATTGGCTACAGTATTTGAAGTTAGATTGGCCTAGTATTTTGAAGGTTGCAGGTAGACAAGATGAAAACAAAAATGAAATATCTATGGATAATATCATATCAAGAGTTTCAAGACGTATTTGAAGATAAAATAGGTACAGTAAAGAACGCAAAGGCAATTTTAGTTTTGAAACCTGACAGTTCTCCTGGATTTTTTGCTCCGAGACCAGTACCGTATGCATTGAAAAGTGCAGTTGAAACAGAAATCAGGAGATTAGAAAGTGAAGGTTCCTGGGAAAAGGTTACATATTCAGATTGGGCTACACCATTAGTTCCTATTGTGAAGGAAAGTGGACAGGTTAGGTTATGTGGAGATTACAAAGTAACGTTGAATCCACAACTGCAAGTAGCTCAACATCCCTTACCAAATCCGAAAGACATGTTTGCAACTATGTCAGGATGCAGTGTTTTTTCTAAATTAGATTTAAGACAAGCATTTCAACAGCTTCCCATGGATGAAACTTCACAAGAATTATGTACAGTAAATACATCCTTAGGTTTGTTTAGGCCAAAGAGATTACCTTATGGAGTTGCAAGTAGTCCAGATATATGGCAACAAACTATGGATAAGATTTTTTCAGGAATGCAAGGAGTATTCATTTTTATAGATGATATTTTAATTCCGGGTAAAGACACAAGAGAACATAGAGAAAGATTGCGAACAGTTCTGAAGAAGTTGAAGGAACATAATATTAGAGTAAATAAGAACAAATGTATTTTAGAAGTTGATTCAGTGGAATACTTAGGTTTTGTAATAAATGGCAAGGGTATTCACAAAACTAAAGAGAAGATTAAAGCTGTACAATCAACAAAAGTGCCAGAAAAAGTTAAGGAATTACAATCATTTCTAGGTTTAGTAACATTTTATGAGAATTTCATTCAGAATTTGTCTACAATTGCACATCCATTGTATAATCTGTTGAATAAGGGTGTAGAATGGAAGTGGACAAAAGAGTGTCAGGAATCTTTTGAAAGAATCAAACAGGAAATAACATCACCTACATTCTTAGCACATTATCAAATGGATTTACCAGTTAAATTAGTATGTGATGCATCAAACATAGGTCTAGGTGCAGTATTATCTCATGTAATGCCAGATGGAACAGAAAAACCAATTGCATTCACTTCTAGAGTATTGAACAAGGCAGAAAGGAATTACTCTCAAATAGAAAAGGAAGGTTTAGCATTAGTTTATGGAGTTAAAAAATTCCATATGTATCTTTATGGTAGGAAAAAGTTCACACTTGTTACAGATCATAAACCTTTATTAGCAATACTGGGTCCAAAAGCAAGTTTACCTACGTTGGTGGCTGCAAGACTACAACGTTGGGCAGTAACGTTAGCAGCGTAACACTATGATATAGAATACCGTCCAACATCAAATATGGGTAATGCAGATGCTTTATCCAGATTACCCGTAGACAAAGCTCCAGAAGAGTATGATGACAGTTCTGTTAATTTCTGTATATGATGTACCAATAACTGCGAAAGATGTAGCACACAGTACCAAGCAAGACCCAGTACTTAGTAAGGTTTTGGAGAGTTTAATGACAGGTAGGGACTTATGTGGAAAAGAGGAAAATTGTAAACCGTATAAGGATATATGGTATGAACTGAGTGTGACACAAGGAATAGTGATGAGAGGTTCCAGGGTAGTTATTCCTAATTCACTGAGAAATACGGTTTTGTCTGAAATACATGCTGATCACCAAGGTATTGTAAGATCAAAGTCAATTGCGAGAACTTTTGTATGGTGGCCAGGTGTAGATAGAGATGTGGAATGTTATATAAAGAATTGTATGAATTGTGTTATGCAACAGAACAATCCTCAATTTGCTAGAATGCACCCGTGGGAGTTACCCAGGTATCCATGGCAAAGAGTGCATATAGATTTTGCAGGTCCTTTTTTGAATTATTTGTTTTTGATAGTAGTAGATGCTTACAGTAAGTGGCCAGAAATTATCCCAATGAAGACAACAACGTCTTACGCCACAATAAAAGAGTTAATGCAAATTTTTTCAACGCATGGTATTCCATAAGGAATTGTTACAGATAATGGTCCACAATTTACCTCACAAGAGTTTAAAGAATTTTGTAATGTCAATGGTATAAAGCATACATTTTCAGCTACATATCATCCATCTACTAATGGAGCGGCTGAAAGATTTGTCCAAACGTTTAAACACAATATGAAGTGTAGAAAAGCAAATTCAGGTAATATACTTTTGCATGTGTCAAAATTTTTATTGTCTTATAGAACAACGCCGCACAGCACAACAGGCGTGTCACCCTCAAATTTGTTGATGGGGAGGAGGATAAGGTGTAAGTTAGATTTGTTGTATCTAAGTTTGCAAAGTGATTTAGAAGATAAAGGGTATAAACAAGTAGCAAAGCTTCCTAATATAAGACATTTTTTACCTTTGTCTGATGTCATGGTAAGATCGTACAACACTCCAGAGAAGTGGGTACCAGGAGAGATTGTAAGAGAGATAGGAAATTTACATTATGATGTTCGTGTTGGGGATAATGTTGTAAAACGTCATGTTGATCAATTACAGCCGTTAAACAGAAAGACAGTAGAGCATGTGAATGTTAGAGATGAGAAACTTAAAGAAGTAGTTAGATCAAATGAGTCAAATATTAACCAAGATGGTCCAACATCCAATGTAGATTCAGAACCAATTCATGTACCAGTACAAGATGAGGTTAAAGTGCTTCCTAATAGGATTAACAGAGGAAAGCCCCCTGAGAGATTAGATTTATGAATATTTTTACAATGTCAAGTTAAGGGGGAGGAGACTGTTATGTATTATTATAATGTACTATATTATTTCAAGTGTTGCAGGTATTGCGCAACATTGCATCATATTGCATGAATAAGACATGTTATGCTTTGTACATAAGAGTAATGATTTGTTTTGGTATTAGGATTCAAACATTTGTTGATTACCTCAAAGATAGGATGTGATTCTTTATGATTTGTACTGGAGTAGGATTTAAGTCTTTTCAGAGCGATGCTCTTTTGTTTAGCAATGTTTTGGTTTGTCAGATTGTGTAAGACGCTCCATATACACTTGGGAGTCAGCTGTCACAGAGTAAACAGAGCAATGTAGTCTTTTATACATTAAACGTATTTTAAGAATACCAACGTCTTATTACCCATCAAGCCAAAATTGACGACTACAGAGGGGATCAGCTGAGAAATAATTACTAACAATTGTTCATCTATGTTCCAGGTAATTATTATGGTTAATAGAACTTCCTACCAAAGTACCATATCCCACAACCATTACGACCGAAAATAACTGAATCAAATTTCGATAAACGGTTTCTCAAACAGATCTCATTTCATGGATTTAGCAGCAATGTTTTTTAGAAAAGTCCTTTTTTTTATTATTATCAACAAAGTTTACGGAGAAATTGATGGTGAAACAATGCGTTTCCCCTTATGTTAAATCTTCGATAATATAGTCATGTGCTACTTTGAAAAGGTGCTCAATGGATTTGTGAACCGTATAATTTAAGCCCTATTTTATAGACGTTATGTCCATGATTCCTTTATTTTCATAACAAATTGACATCAAGCCACTTCGTTTTTAAAAGCCATAAAATAGTTTCACCAAAATATCAAGTTTACATTACAGATAGAACACAATTATAATCATTCTGTTTTAAACGTTTTAATTTCCTATTGTAGTAAATCATAGAGTATTGCCAATTAAAGAAGAATTTAACTGGAGTGGAGTTAAACATTTTCAGTTACTTTTGTTTGTATTGAAAGTTAACTCTTGGAAAGAGTGTTTAAGTACTTTTTAATCTATCTTTAGACTAGCACAGGTTCTGCGAGGTAACTAAATTTCTAAAATCATATTTGCCAATACTTCCTATCGAAAAATTTTGAAAATTTTGCAAGTAATTTGAAGTGATCTCTGGTATCGTATCGTTCACGCTGACCAGTTTTACTGCAAACTCTCAGGACACAACTGAGATATAGCCATTTAAAGTCCAGCAGCCTTTTCTTAAATGCCTTACCCTCGTGAGTAGCGTAGTAGATATATAGATTTCATTTACATCTGTTGTCTTAGTTATTATTCACTCATTCTCTATTTTCACCATTCATCTAGCACTGCTAGAGTAATGGTGTGAAGTGTAGAAATTCCTGGAACACCTGCCTTGCAGCAAGCCAACACTTCACTGGAGAGTGAAGACTAATAACTTTGTATAAACTCAAATATCACCATGAACAGTTATATTTTTACCCGTTATCTACCGTTTTCCGAATGTTCATACTTCACAGTAAGATCATATTTCATTGTGATATAACTGAACAGCTGTCACAATATTTGAATGTGCTAGTTATGCAAATATTTGGCCCCCAAACTTAGCAAAGGGCAGAGAAACAAGTGAGCTCGCTTTCAGCAGTGGCTTATATTTAGATTAATTTTAAAGGTAAATTTGCCGTGGAGAAGAGGAAAAAATGCCAATATTTCGGAATATTTTAGAATTATGTTAAAACACGAGGAATCGTGGAAAATTAGAAATATACATATTTATCTTTAGAGCGTTTTTTTCTGTTTCATGTTTTTAAACTACAGGGGTCAATTTTAAAAGTAATTATAACGCTTAAGAAAAAAAAAGATATATCTCATTTACAGAGATATTTTGTAATGGAATTTTTCGTAAAAAATTTGAAAATCTCAGAAAAACATAAGGAAAAATAATATATATATATATTCATATAAAAGCTTAAATTTATTCGATAGAAAATATGGTAGTGAAATATGTTCCTCTAATGATAAACCTCCGCTGTAGTAAGTAGCAATAGCTTTAGAAATAATGGCCTACATCGATATTGATTTTTTCATGTTTTTTGCTTTCTTCAATAGAATTAAAAATAAACACCAAATTGCTTTAAAATTTTCTTTGAAAGACCTCATATATGACATGTAAATTCTATCAAAATCAGGTGATGAATCTTGATAATTCGATGTTCGGCTTTTAGTGCTAAAGACAGTACTTCACCTGAATAGGTGCAATCTTCAAATTGCAAAATAGTAATAGAGCAAAAATGTCGGTTTCTCTAACCGATTCTTGAGGGTCTCCATCAACTCTGATAAAGATGTTAGTCACCGAAGTGGGTGTACGTTGGATAAAATGTAATTTTCTTCGAACCGTAATCATGGTTATGCATGCATATAACCTAATGATTATTCTAGTTTAAGAATATTATCCAATTCACCTACCTGTTACTCCCTTTCTTTCCTTGAACCACTTTCAATTGATCAAATATCACTAACTCTGAATCACTCAGATTTCCCTGTTCCTATACATACTGCCTTGCGATAGTTGCCAGTAATTTTCTACGATTATGTAAACAATCCTAAAACCCTCCCCAACCTATATATATATATATATATATATATATATATATATATATATATATATATATATATATATATATATATATATATAAATATATATATATATATATATATATATATATATATATATATATATATATATATATATATATATATATTTATTTATATATATATATATATATATATATATATATATATATATATATATATATATATATATATATATTTATATATATAAATATATATATATATATATATATATATATATAAATATATATATATATATATATACATATTTATATATGTATATATATATATATATATATATATATATATATATATATATATATATATATATTAGGATTTTACATTACTCAATCATTTCTTTGCTTGTGTTAAGATTTTGTTTTGCGTCCTCATTTTGGGGGTTTTATTATTATCATTATTATTATTATTATTATTATTATTATTATTATTATTATTATTATTATTATTTGCTAAACAACAACACTAGTTGGAAAAGCATGTTACTATAAGGCCAAGGGCTCCAACGGGGAAGAACATGCAAGAGAGGAAAGGGAATAAGAAAATAAATAAACTATATGAGAATTAGTAAATAAACAAAGAGAAATATCTTAACAGTAACAAAGCCATAAAAATATATAGTTTGCTCAATCGAAAGAGACTAGAGAGAAAGATTGATGAAAAGCTGAGAGATGAACGAGCAAGATTTCGAAAGGTAGAAGTTGTACTGACAAAATTTTTACTTTAAGATATATTTCACAGAAATGTGAAGAATATAGAAATCCATTTTTGATAGCATTTGTGGACTTTGAAAAAGCCTTTGATAGTGTGCTCCAATGAATTTTGTAGAGAGTCCTGCACTATTATGGAGTTCATCTTTATTATGTAAATTTGATTACATACAGGAGCATAACAAGTGCAAATTTATTATTATTATTATTATCATTATTATTATTATTACTACTAGCCAAGCTACAACCCTAGTTGGAAAAGCAAGATGCTATAAGCCCAAGGGCTCTAATAGGGACAAATAACCCAGTGAGGAAAGCAAATAAGGGATTAAGTAAATGATGAAAACAAATTAACAATAAATCATTGTAAAACGAGTAACAACGTTAAAACAGATATGTCATATATAAACTATAAAAAGACTTATGTCAGCCTGTTCAACATAAAAACATTTGCTGCAACTTTGAACTTTTGAAGTTCTATTGATTCAACTGCCAGAATAGGAAGATAATTTCACAACTTGGTCACAGCTGGAATAAAACTTCTAGAATACTGAATAGTATTGATCCTCATGATGGAGAAGGCCTGGCTATTAGAATTAACTTCCTGCCTAGTATTACGAACAGGATAGAATTGTCCAGGGTGATCTGAATGTAAATAATGGTCAGAATTATGAAAATTGTTATGGAACATGCAAAACTAACTAATTGAACGATGGTGCTAGAAATTAATATCCTGATCAGGAATGAGGAATTTTATAGACCTTAAGTTCCTGCCTAGCAAATTAGGATGAGAATCAGCAGCTGAGGAACAGTCAGGGGAAAAATACCCGAATCAAGGTAGAATGAAAGAATTAAAACACTACTTCAGAAAAGATTGATCATAAAAATCTTACAATACTTTCTCAATAAGCCAGCAAATTTTTGTGGAATTGAAGAAGAGATCAACATAATGTGTTTCTCTGTCGAGAATCACATCTAAAATTTTACAAGAGTTAAAGAAACATTATCAATGCTGAGATTTGGATATTATGGAGCCATTGTCCCTGACCTATTAACAATCATACTTTGAGTTTTGTTAGGATTGAACTTTATGCCCCTAATTTACACCATGCACTAATTATAGCTAGATCTCTAATAAGGGATTCAGCAACCCCAAATCTACATTTGGGAGATGAAGGTGATGCAAAGAAGGTAGCATCATCTGCATATGCAACAAACTAGCTTTCTTGGCCAAACGAGATGTCATGTGTATATAGTAAGAAAAGTAATAGGCCCAGTACACTACCCCGAGGAAGCCCAGATATCAAATTCCTATACTCACTATGGTGCCGATCAACAAAAATTCGTTGCAATCTATTTCTTAAAAGCTCAATAATGATGCTAAGAAAAGACTATCCCTTCCCAATTTTTTTAGTTCGAAAACAAGGGTCTCATTATCAACACGGTCAAAGGAAGTACTGAAATCAAGGTCAGGCATATTAACTTCCTATCCATAAGTAATGAATCAAAGGATTTCACAACAATAATGGTGATTGTACAGAGGGCATCACATGCTCCAAGGCCTTTACCAAAGTCAAATTGCAAACTAGGGAACAGATGATAACCTTCAGCAAACCTGTTTAGATGTTTTGCCATAAAACGTTCAAAAACTTCGGATAATATTTATATAATAGAGTAACATTACCAATTCTTCAAGAACTGCTAAAAGAATCTCTTCATGCTGAATTGCACAAAATAACAAATATCATTGGAGCTATTTCATGTTATTTCTATTTATGTGAATTTTTTTATTCTAATTCAGTTTTTTTTCTGTATATGTATTTTGATTACCATATATGGATTTTATGCCTTAATGAATTTATAATACATCTTACTTCAATGTATCTGTTATGAATCTTTCCTCATAAATCTTAATTTACTGATTTAACACCTTAGTGTGTATCAACCTTTTTTCCTCCCAGCGTTCCCATTTTCTATCATTGATTTTGAATAGTTTTAAAGGCATATTTTCTGAATTATTATTATCCATGGATGCAAGACAGACCTCATTGTGACATATCCGGCTACTTTTGCTCAGATTATTTCTAAAGAGTTCTTCTTTTCTTTTGTATGTTACTATTTTACTAGATTTTCAGTATCAACTATTAGAATAACATCAAACGGTGAACATTTTACAAACCTAATTTTTAGGGTGTTACTAGTAATTTGCATACCCATATGAAGGTAGAGGATTGGATATTACAAAAAATGCAACCAATGCAAACACGCAGTATAGGTAGATATTTGATTGCTCCCACATGGGAACGCTATGATCTTGGGAACCAGAATCCTTTGCCGTCTCGATGCAATCAAGCACGTTTTATGGCAGTCACCTTTCTACAAGGAGGAACCTTTTTGTCACATTTGAAGAGGCTTTTAAGATAGTCCAAAATGATAGTTCACACGTTCGGAATATCTTGGTCTTTCCTCCAGAGAGTGGAGATAAGAATATCAACAGCGATGTTAAAGATCTTAGTGACATTATGTATTGCAATGAAGAGGAAGTTAAACCTGCAGGTTAACTGGGCTTAACGAAGGCGATTCAAGTGAAGATGATATGGTTGAGCAGCCTAGAAAACCTCTCGTACATCAATGTGGAAAAAGAAGTGCCGCCTAGTACGTGATTGTACTACACGCATATCGCACGCTCGTACACTGCAACGGCGTTTCTATATTCTATATATTGTCATCATCGCTTTTCCCTAGCAAACATAACTTTTTTCTGCCTGTATGCACTTGTAACAATTTGTTTGAATTTTTGTGACCTTTCACGGAAACTTTTGTTATAAAAGCTTGCTGTTTTTTTAAATAAAGTTATTTGCAATTACGCCGTCTCTCAGTTACCATCTACCTTGTACATCCGCAAATTGACAACCACCGGAATGTTCGGCTCCCTCCACCTATACCCTGCATTGCTTTGTCTTATTGTTTGATGATGCCACAGTCAGACACTGACTCTATGATCTATGCCACACCCCTGAAACTACCCTCCTTTGCCAGCGGAGAAGCATTTGCCTGGTTTCAGCGTGCTGAAGTCCATTTTCGCATCTAAGGTGTGACTCGGTCAATTACCAAAGGAGATTACATTCTCGCAT